>NC_142528.1:7534547-7704547 GCF_964205215.1 Stylophora pistillata | reverse complement strand
CTTAAGTATATTTTTCTGGGGGCAGGGAGAGAGAAGGCCTACCTTACAGCTAAAAGTTTTAAAATTTCCTGGAGGTCAAGAAGGGGAACAAATAACTTATTTCGTTCGGGGCACTTGGTAGAGATGGTGGCCTTAGAGCTAGGGAACAGTCATCATTATTGCCTAAGGGGGGTGGGGAGGAGGGGGTTCACATGGGAATCAACCCATGAGTATAGTATATAAGAATAATTAAGTCCAATTGGCCAATTGAAACTGTTAAAAAAAATCTTTTAAAAAAAATAATGGAATTTGGAGAGGAGGTTGGTTGGCTTGATTTTTGGCCACTATGGGAGTATGTGTGATGTGAGACTTACATGGCTAGAAATTTATGTCAGGAGCTTTGGAAGATGAACTAATATACTAACCTTTTGCTAAAATCTGTGCATTAGCATGGTCTATATTCAGTTTTGGTGCTATGTTATCCAATGCATAAATCCCTGCGGCTGCCAAAACACCAGCTTGTCGCATTCCACCCCCAAGAACTTTCCTGTGACGCAAGCACCTGAAAATGCAATTTTGTAACTTGTCAAACTTAGAATTCTGTTTGTGCATTTTTTGTTTCTTTTTTCACTTTATAGCATGAAATGCAATTAGTACAAACAAAAGTTCCAACAACATTCAAGGTGAACTCTTCTAGTCATCTTGGGCACCACATTCCTAAATTACTGAATACAGTTGAGGATGAATAAAAAAAACGACAAAAAAAGAAAAATTATTTCCTTTCTGCGACCTATAGAATAGAAACATATTTTAACTTTAAGAGATTGACTGCAATTCAAGGCCTCCTGGTTGCTCATCAAATTCTTAATTTCTTCCTCAGTTTTACTCAAGGCATCAGTATAAAGCAATTTGGATGGGGACATAACCAGTTTGACCAATTAAAGTAGTTTATTAAAAGGAAGCTCTGGACTGCTAAGTACAATATAATGTACTCAACTTCATCATGCACTAGGAATTTTTCTTGTAAGTGCATCTCTGCTTTGTTTCAAGTTCAGTCATTATAATGAGGTTTGATTCTTTACCTTGAAATGAAATCTTTATCTCCAGTTATTACTGAGCCAACAGGAGCACCCAGCCCCTACATGAAAATGTAAAAAAGAAAAAAAAAGCCCTTCATTCCATGAACATTAAATTCCCATATGTGATTGACATGCAATACCTCCTTGCAATTGCAAAATGTGGTTGTACAAAAGGCGATGAGAACAGACCATCATACTGAATAGGTGTTACTCAAAATTCATGTGCCTTAGACAAAATTCTCCTGTCTAAATTACCTGGGAGTTTATATTATGGCAGAAAGTACATAGAGGGAGATAACAACTTGATTGAGGGAGTTTTAAAAGGGCTGACTCAATAACCACCAGAGTGTGGGAAATGGTGAAGTCCAATCGCTAATCTTAAGCATCCAAGCTAAGAGCCCATCTGTAATCTAAGAACTAAGATACATGAATGTGGGAGATAGAGGTGGGGAGTTGTTATTTAATTCATTTTCTTTCTTCACTCACTTAAATCAAACACTGCAATGTACATTCACTATAGTTGTAGTATTGCAGGACAAATTGATCACTTCATGACTTCAAGGAGACAAAACTAATTATCACAGTGGTGCAATCAAACTTTCTGTTTATAGAATCATGCTCACCAAAACAGTGTTTACTAACAGTATAATTATGTTGTTACCTTTGAAAGACAAAATGTGACAGAATCAACATGCTTGGTGACCTGTGCAACAGGAACACCAAGGGTTGTGGCAGAGTCTTGCTCCATCCATATGAACCTTAAGGTCATGTTTTGCAGCAACCTCTTTTACCTGATAACATAATTATTCAGGTTGGTCCATTGAAAGTGGCAATGTAAATTTAGATTGAGCCTCTCCCTCCCATTACAGCACTGTTGCTACTTGTTAAAATTCACTTGCTACATATCAAATGTACCCCATAAACCATACAAACTCTCTTTAGATGACAGTTGTGGGAAGAAAGCCCCTTTAATACCGGCTACCTAATTGACAATAATCCTATTTAATTTCCATGCAGGTACAATGGCGTATCCAGACCTTGCGCTAAAGGGGGGGGGGAGGGGCATAATTTTTTGTGTGTGTCACAGTGCTGGCTTTTCTTCCTTCCACGTCTGCTTTTTTTACTCAAATAAGGGGAGCCTGGGCCCCATGGGCCCCTTGCCTTCCCTGCCACTGAGGTGCACTCTCTTTGGCTTCATTATCCTGTACGAGGCTCTTGCTTCAAGCTGCCACAAACTACCTTCCAATCAAGAAAGGAGAATTCTATCCTGAACATCATTTGAAAGTAAAATTCAAAACCACTTTAACTTTCCCTGTTTATTGTAAATTTAGAGAGCATCCTCATTTGCATATTTTAGCATATAAAAAGGAAAGAAGCACAGGAATAGATCAGTTGATGTCCTCCCATCACTGTCTTTTTAATTCTTGCTGGAAATTTCCAATTATTTGAAGATGCAAAACAATGATGGTAAACCAGTCTGAAATGATGCAGTAAATTTTAGTTGAAAATATGGTTCATTAGTGACAGCTTAAATCCTTCCTTTTTTTGTCACCACAATCAAGGAAAAAAGGTTGGAATCTTAACCCTGATAATATACCTTTCGTAAATATTCCACTGGCAACACCCTGCCTCCACTTGCATTATGTGTCTGTTCAACACAAATTAAACAGCTGAATGGCTGATGTGCATCTCCTTGGGAACGCACTTTTTCCTCTACATCCATCAAGTCTAATGTGCCATCGATATTAGTGTGCACCTGCCGTGAGTGTACACCAGCCAATTGTGCAACTCCACCTTGCTCCCATAATATGATGTGAGCTGAGTCACCAACAAGTATTTCATCTCCTCGACCAGGACAGTGTCCCATTACTGAAAGATGAGGTTAGGATATGATTGTTATCGATAATGATAAAAATAATATTATCATACAGGTAGCGATTAACAGTTAACAAATTTGCCTGGGGAATGTGACACTTCAGCATTGAAAGTACACAATCATCCCTTTGGCTATATTGGTTTTTGTCAAGCTCTTTCTCTTGTTTTTATTTGCTTTAAAAAAGAAGAACTTAAGGGAGAGGTCTGTCTAATGTCAAAAGCCTTGAATAATACATGTATATCATACAAAGTTACCAAAGCTACAAAACTGTTTGCCAGCATAAATTCAATTCCTAACAGGTCTGCTCCATATGAAAATAAATAAAAACGCAAGCAATGGTAAAATCGCTAAAAAATTACCTGATATCAAATTCCCCATTGTTCCACTTGGTACAAATAGGGCAGCCTCTTTACCAGTCAGATCTGCTGCCTTGGCCTGCAGCTCTAATATATAAGGAAAAAAAACATACAAGGTTTTCTGTGAACCTACACAAAAAACTGAATGCAACAGTTTTAAGAGATATCAGCCATTACATCTATATTACTATTAACCTGTGGTTAGAGAATTATGAAAGTATATATTTGATTGTCTTGGATATTCCCTAACTTTAGGATAAGTCTGTGTACCAACTTTCACAAATGCACACCACGCCCTTGCATGCACTTGCAACAATATCTTAAGCCTGAATCAAATCTGAACTACTTAAGGATTCACACCTTTTTTTAGAATCAAATTTCATGGGCTTTTCTTTGACTTCTCTAGGTTTTTCCGGGAATACGAATTTCACCTTAAACCCTTTCATTATCCCAAGATTTCAAAATCAATTATTTTTACGGTGTACATAAATTTTTTATAATGCAAATTCTGAAAACCTCATTCTTTGAGTTAAGCAGATTCTTCATTGTATCAGACATTCACGGTCAGATTGTCCGACCAGGCCAAACTTTGCTCGTCATTTCCTGAAATTTACCGGACATTTGTCCGATTATCGACTGTAGCTTAATTGGTGGACTGTCAATTTACATATTTGAGAAATTCAGGAACACCACAAACTACTCCAAGCTGCCATATGAAGTTATTCTCTCCATGCAAAAATCAAATAAAAATTAAATACGAACCATTCACTGTTGGATCTTCTCCATAAACATCGTCACCAACTCGTGCGGTAGACATTGCAGCCCTCATTTCATCGGTGGGTTTAGTGACAGTGTCACTTCTCAAATCAATCACTCGAACGCCAGATCGCTCCTCGTGAACGTTGACTCCACTGGTATACATACTGCTTAAGAACCTTCGTGACACGATGCAATCTCCATCATTGTTGGTTTGAAATATTTTGTGACACGTTCTCTTTAATAAACCCGATGGAGAGACGGACAAAGATCTCGAACAAGGATTTAACCCTGATCTAATTGATGGCCTTAGGTTGATCGCCATCGCGGAGATATAATGATAGCGCTCTGTTGTTATTATTATACAATGCATGCTGGGACCTTGTGATTTCACGGGTCGTTAGATGTTAAGTGAATATGTCATGTTACTGAGAGTTTTACAGCTGATTCTTCAGCGATATCATATCTTGTAGCCGGATTTTCCGTTATTTAGCATATTTGGTGGAATAGGATGGTTTTTGTCGTCGCACCATTTGGTTAAAACTGTGATGCGATACGTAAAGTGCTATTTTCGATTAGGGAACCTGGTTATTTCGGGGAATTTTCTGTCTTTTTTGCTGACAGATGCAAGTTTTGATTAGGGACAATAACCTTGGGAGAAACCCTTAATTGATATCCAATCAGGATACATCTTTAAAAAATATTGCTCTCATATTGGTCGTAGGGGTTTGATGGCTAAAATAGACATTACCACGCACTTGGGCCTATATATAAACAACAGCAGAGGCGGCAAATTTGAATTGCTGACAAATCTTGAACGCTGGATAGACTCTCTAGATCTCGAGGTAAGCAATTATTCTTGTTCTTTCAAAACTTCTGATACTGCTTTGAGAGTTTATATATCGACAATGAAAACATAAATGCAGTCGATAGAGGTCAGTCGTGCAAGATCTGAATGCAGAACGATAATAGCGGAACATAATCGAAACTTACAGAATTTTGTTCACATATTTTGCTTCCACTTCATCGAATAAGACAATATAAGGTAAAAAGCGCATTTTGCGGTCATTTTCCCCTTGATTGGGTCGTTCAAAGCCATTAGAATCGTACTAGAGATTTCTCGGAATGTATTCGTTCAAGCGCACATATTTCGTGGAACTGAAGTAAACTTCTGAAAATATAGCATGTGAACAAACAAATTGACTGAAGGGAATCTGCTGAGCCAGCACTTTCAGTTTTGAACGGAAATGTCCCTTGATGTAAAGATAAACAACTTTGTAAGGTATATTTCCCTCATTGTAATCAGTCAAAAATAGGACATCGTTTCGTATATATATTTGGGGTTTCGGCGCGAGATTCAAATCAGCAAAGAAGCAAACAGCGCAGAGTTACTTGAGTTTGAGGTGAGATATCTCCTTGTGATTTCATTTGCCCTCTAGTTCTCGATCTTGAGCTCCTCTTCTTTTTTTTGCTCGTCGATCATGTTTATTGAGTTAGTGTAATGAGTTTAAATGCTTTTTACAGGATCGATATTCAGAGTGAAACCAAGCTAGTCGATCGATGTCGGCTTAGTAATCTATGTAGTTACACTGATCCTTTCAACCTTTTGATTACAAAAATAATAATACAGTGCGTTTGTTTCATATTCTGGCTGGCAAATACAGCATTCGAGGTGAAGTTGACGGTCGAGACATCGTAACTAGCATGCACGTATCGGCTTCTACTGAACTCGGTTCGACACCTTCCCACGGTTCTTTGTTAGTCGAGTTCTAAAATCAAATTTCAGTAGCCAGTTTTCGCGCTTAAAAAGGCGTTTGAATACCTCAAGACGCTCTGATTCAGGCGAGCATTTAACTGAATTACTTCTTCAAAATTACCGTTTCAGAAGACCCCCTAAGAGTTCAACAGACTAACACGGTAAAAAGGTTTTGATATTTTTGTTTTTCAGAATCGAGCTTGAGTCCCTAGCCGTGACTCACGATCAAATTTTAATTTTTCCGCCGAATAGTTTCCTCTGAGGACCAGTTGGCTGAGAATTTCGTTTGTTTGCTTGGTTTTTTTATTTAGCTTATAACAGCGGTTGTTTTTTTCTTCTCGCGCACGTGTGCATCTCTAGCGGCTAAAATCTAAGCTCCATTTTTACACTACGAGAGGCATGGGATCGCAGGTTTCCTCGAAAAAATGTCACCTAAATGTTCATATTACGCATGCTTAATCATACTAGAATTATAATTTCCTCTGCGTGTCGTTTGTTTTTAAGATGGTATCAAAGATTTGTGACAGACTGCTAAGAAAAGAGTGGAGACCTTACGAACTAGACCGAGTTCCTGAACTTGAGGGAATTTATGTCATCGGACTAGTGACAGAAATCCCGCAGTTTGGTATCTTTGGGGAACCAGAAGTTGTTTACTGTGGTCGGTCAAATGACATTCATAGGCGACTGGGAGAACACATGCGCCAAAACCTAAGGATCGACGAGTTCGTGAAGGAGGAATTCAAGAAGAATTTGGGGAGAGACTTACGAGTGAAGTGGATTTATGAGAGAAATGACGATCGAACTGAAATCGAATATATACATTGTATTGCCGACAGGCTTGGCTATTGGCCTAAGTATAACATAAGGCGTTAAATGTCTTGCAAGGTTTGTGTAACATAGTCAAGATATGGCGTTTTTTTTTTCGGTACCGCCAAATCAAGCTAGTCGAGCGGCTAAATTGTTAACCTCAGTGATGTCCTCAATTAATATATGAGCATTGTATTTTAAATATTCATTTTCACATGACAGTACAGTAAATTTATTTGGCTATATTTGATTCTGTCGTTATTATAATTAAGAGAAGTAACTGAATCAATGTTAGAATCGTTGTTTTAATTTCACAAGTGGAAACATTATTTCTTGCCTATTGGACGACGTGAGTCCAACTGAAAGAATGTATATTAACTATTTCACTGGTAAGCTTGGTAAGCGCAGCAGACATGTATGGGATTTTTAGTACACTTTTACACTTGTTTTGTTCAGTGATATACAGTTACAAATGTAATTTTAAGATAAATATTATTTTTCGTATGATGACGAATAAAATTAACTATAATCGGAGTCTTCTGTTACTTGGATACAATGCATGCTAAGGGACCGCGTGTTCTCACGGGTCGCCATGTTAAGTGAATAGGTCATGTTGTCACGGGTTTCTCTACTGTTTTGCAACAATATCATATCTTGTGGCCGAAAAGAGGCAGGCGTTTGGAATGGGCGCGCTCGTGTCGGAGGTTCATTGTTCTTTATTAGCCTGTGGGGGCGGAGATTTCGTCACGCCATTTGGTCAAACTGCGATGCGATGCGTAAAATGCTGTTTTCGATAAGGCAACCTGTGTAAAGACTTGGAACTGGTCATTTTGAGGAATTTCCTATATGTATACTGTTGCCTTTTTATTCTATTTTTTTTTGCTGACTGATGATTTGGTACAGTAACCGTGAGAAAAACCCTTATTGATATCCAATCAGAACACAACTTGCTCCCGTAGAAGTCGAAGGGTGTTTGATGACTACATTGGACATTACCACGCACTTTTGCCAATATAAACACCAGCGGACGCGGCAAATTTGAATCAAGGAAAATCTTGAACGCTTTGAAAGACTTCGAGGTAAGCAATATTTCATGTTCTTTCAAAACTTCTGATACTGCCGTGAGAGTTTACATATCGACAATGAAAACATAAATGCAGTCGGTCGAGGTCGGTCGCGTAAAATCTGCCTTCGGAGCGACAACAGCAGAACAGAATCGAAACGTACAGAATGTTGTTAACATATTTTGCATCTACTTCATCGAATGAGTAAATCTAAGGTTAAACGCGCAATTCAGTTTGGTCATTGTTTTTTCCTTGATTGGGTCATTCAAAGACAATAGAATCGTACTAAAGGTTGGTTAAATGATTCGAATGAGGTTATTTCTATGAAGTCGCCACCCTATTGTTTGTGCAGTTCAGTGGAAGTCGAGTGTTTTTTTTATTATTTATCGAATTAGTAGTTTTCCTTTTTGTTTATAGATCTAGCTGAAAAATAACTCTGTCGACACAAAATAATTGTTATCAGATATAATATGTTAAGATATAATATGTTATGGAATATGTTACGTTTATTCAAGCACAAATATTTCGTGGAAAGGTAAAAGTCTGAAAGCGTAGCGTGTGAACAAACAAATTGACTTAAGTTTCGTGTTCAGAAAAATTTCAGTTATTTTCTTTTTTTGAAACCTAATTTGTCATGTAAAATTCCAACCAAGAGCCGACTAGTGTCCATCAATAAATTGGAAGATTATCTAAGATCAATTCAGGTCGAATATGAAGTTTCTGAGAAAATAATCACCGTGACCATTTCTTAGAAATTCAACGATATAGGCATATAGGTCAAGTAAGGGAAAGTCCCTTTCCCTTCCAGCCAATAAAATACGAGGTGTTGTAATATCAGAGTTTTCTCATTGGCCAGCCAACATAGTTTCATTTTTATATAAAAGGAAGTGTTATATTTGAGTCACACATTCTGAACTCGTACAAACACAGTCCAAGTAAAAGAGGTAAGCTTCGATAGAATATAAGCTTTGATCTATTTTTGGGCTACTGTCGTTCATTTGGGCGGGAAACACCTAATTCTCCGTTAAAGAGGAAAGCAGCAAGCTCTTAATTCGCGCACTTCTGTTTATTTATGTACAGATGTAAGCTTCAATTATTTCAACCGAAATGTTTTCGACGGAAATACTTTGCGATGATTGCTGCTATGATGACATGCTCAGAGGATGTAAGAAAACGTTCTCGATTGACAAAACTCATAAAGCGGCGTGATCATGTCCGCACTGGTTCATTGATACGTTTGCAGTATGTTTTCGCGAGTGTGTTGTTTTTTGTGAAAACAAGAGATTGTTTCATCGACACTAAGCGTAACTCATCCTTTAGATTTAGGCGCCAAAACATATAGTCCCTCATCACTTGATGTTCATCATCTATTCATCTCATCTCTCATAGTTTCCTCTGAACATCGGCTGGCAGAAGATTTCATTTGTTTGCAGCACGCAGCTTTTTCAAACCAAATAAAAAATGTTCCAAGCGTAACAGTTTAAATTTATGGGAAAACATCTGAAGCTCAAACCATTGAGAACATATGAATAAAGGCTGATAGTTTCTAAAGAAACTGTTTGGGGCTGCGTCGGTGGGGGTAACGAAATAATTTGGATATATCAACAAAGTTGAAGTGGTAAATTGGCCACCGTAACGATTACAAAAGCTGACGTTTCGAGCGTTAGCCCTTCGTCGGAGCGAATAGAGGAATTGTGGGTTGTGTGTGCTTTTAAAGGCAGAAAATGGAGCTACGTTATTGGTGGGAACATGGCAACGAGAAAAACACGACTAAATTAGTGGAATGAAAAGCGTTCGTTGATCCCTGTGGGATTTAGATAGCTGGAGATAAGTTCGGTAGGGCAACTGCAAGCCGAGACAATGGGCCGACCCAGCTTGTTAGGTTTGTGAATTTTAGGTAAAAAGTAAATACAAGAGAACATTGAGAACATAGTGCGATTGTTGTCTTTGAATTCTTTTTCCCCGAAAATGACATCCATTTTGAGTAAGTGACACTAATCGGAGTTGGGTTTTATCGACTAAGATGATAATGCAATTTAGTCACCGTAAAGAGTTTAAAAGCTGACGTTTCGGGCGCTAGTCCTTCATCTGAGGGCTAACGCCCGAAACGTCAGCTTTCAAACTCTTCACTGTGACCAAATTACATTGTCATTTCAGTCGATAAAATCCAAATTACCTTGTTACTCCCATTGACGTAGCACCACAGTTTCTTTAGAAACTTGCCCCCTTTAACTTGAAATGACAGTGTTGTCCTTAGCACTAACGATTCTTGACCCAAAAATAAGATGTTTTTTCTCAGAATTCAAGAGATTGTGAACTTTCTTACGCCTTAGATGGCCGCAAGCATCTGTCAACGTCTGATCAATGAAGTTTGGAAATCCTACACCGATGATCTCGATGAAGCACCAAAAGAAGAAGGGATTTATGCCATAGGCTTTGAGGAAGACTATATCTACGTGGGCCATTCGAACAACATTCGAAGGCGGCTCAGGGAACATAAATACCAACAGTTGTATATTGATGAATTCATTCAAGAACAATTCAGTGAGGATGGCGGGATAAATTTAGGAATTAAATGGGTGCAGAAACCCGTAAGCACTTGTGTTGAGGGTCAGTACCTTGAATGTATGAAGAAGAAACTCGGGTATTGGCCAAAATACAACATAAAACGCGGTAATAAATGCAACTGACCTTGTCTTGCATACCTGAGACAAAAGAATCAAAACTAGCTTTTTATTGTGAACTTTGTTTCGGATTAGTCATGACAACTGAACCTGTATGGAAAATAAAGATAGCTTAGGGATGTGGTTTTGTCTGCCCTAAAGCTTCTTTATTTACGATGTATTTATTTCATAGTATTGTTCAGCCTTAAAAATCTTGTACAAGTGATCGAAGTTTTGCAATTGTGATTCTCAAATGAATGAGTAGGAGTATGTAGCAAGATGTTGGATGTAATTTTCTTCATTTACACTCGACGGCTATGCCATTGCTTATCATATATAGAACAGTTTAATAAATCTTAATCATGTACTACTACGGGTTATGTTGGAGCTGCCTAGATCCACTTTTCTTATGCAACTGCCTGTTGGCGTAAGTTTCCTTCAAATATCGTAAGGCTTTTTGCTAAGTTTTGCACTCCAAGCATATGGCACATACACTGTACTTTCCTTTTTCCTGAGCTCCACTGATTTATTGATATTTTCTCGGTAGAAAGATTCTCATCCAGAATTTTTTTGCGATAAATTAATCAGTCGTGAAGCGCGGACGCTTTCTAAAAATGTAATCCATGAGACCGTTTCCGAGAAAAACCGGAAAGATTAATTATTCACAAAGAAAAGATCAAGCTTTCAACAACCAACAGGACACGAACACTTTTCAAGCTAAATTGCTTCAATTGACAAGCAAAGAAGGAAGAAATCAAAACAAAATATTCTCTCAAGTGCTCCATATAGTACTAAATGACTCACTATTTTTATGAAGTTCTGATGTCAGCCGTTAATGAAAGTACAGAATCCTGCTCTGTCTTGGCCATGAACAGATGCTGTTGATGGCATTTCAAAATTCTCGTTCCCAAACATAACTTGGACAAAGTTAACACAAAAATTGAAATCCTCCCTACTTGAAAAATATGGAGAATGATGAACACCACGTTGTAGACAGCGAGCAAGTGAGTTATATTAATGATGCCGTTCTATTTAACTCACAGAGTTACGGTCGTGCCATCTTGTGTTTCTGTTGCATCTTAAACCTTACACTTAGGATTTCTAGACACCATGGCACTATCTACTGAATTTGCTCCTTTGCATCAAATACATATGCCCTTTAATTTATCAATCAGCGAGTAAGAAGTTCAATTATGCCAATGTATCCAACTCTCAGAGTCACGGGCGTGCCACCTATTGTTTCTGTTGCTGCTACAAACTTACATACAGGAGTTCTAGACAATGGCATTATGAATTGAATTTGCCCATTTGGATCAAAATATCATTTTTTATTTTTTATTTTTAATGTGCCAGTCAGTATTTAAATAGGCAGATTAATTATTACCCTGGCGTTCAACTCACAGAATCTCGGCAGTGTCACCTTGTGTTTCTGTTGCATCTAAATACATGAGTCAGGAATTCTAGACACAATGGCATTATCACTAAAGCTTGCAACCAATCTTTTAAAAGCTTCCTTCAACACCTGCTCAAGAAAACGCAAATTGAGTAGAACCAATTATTGTTTTTTGTAACAATCTGTACGGATGTTACTAAAATTTGGAACGGGGAACGGGGAACGGGGAACGGGGAACGGGGAACGGGGAACGGGGAACGGGTGTATAGCGGTAACCCACCTGAGAATTCAAAACGGCGGAGTAAACGATATTTACAAACACTGATTTTATCGCTAGGTCGCCGCTTGCAGCGAAATTAGACGACTCGCTGTTATTTAAGTATTGCCCAGGCGAAGCCACGAAGCCTTGTATTCCGAGGCGAGAATTCGAAGTCAACGTTTCTGCAATGGCTGCGCCACCATTTGTTCTGACGTCTCTCTTTGTTTTTCCTTCCTGAAATCTGCATCTTTTGGCAGAGTTTGGGTATGTTGGTTGTTTGCATTGCCCAACAGCATTTTTTGCAGATAAGTAGCAAGGAGGTAATATCTTAGATTAACAGAAATGAGCTAGGAAACGTAATAACCAGCCGAGTTATTAAAATTACTACATGCAGATATCTGCTTACCTTACCGCAAAATAACATCAGGAACATATCTTTGTATCGACCCATAAACTTCCATGTCAACAATAGAGAAATCAACATTGACAGAACTTTTAATAACATTTAATTTAACAGGAAAACATCAGTTATGTCTTCAAGAATGTAGGTGTATGAATTCACATTCATGCTAATGCTTACAATAATATTTACACTGCATTGATCATATTCAAGAGAAAGTGATTCCCGTTGTGGGCATGAAAGTCATTCAGCGATTTGCTTTACAACATTATTGATATTGCTAGGTTGTAGCGGTGAAGATATTGGGGGTAAACTTCATTACATTGCAGTACAATTACTCTATGAATATAAGAATAAATGCCGCGAGCTTGTAGTTCTGAGTTGATTGTTCTAATGTTGTGCATGAATTGTAAGATACTCACATCTCCGAGGATTTGATTTCTATGCAACCTGCAATGTGTGCCAGACAAAAACTAAATTTATGAGGCACTCAACATTTCAAAGTAAAATCCTTCAATAAAACCTACACTTACCGTCCATGCTTTTTGCTCCGACTATCGCGTTCGAAGAGCACGTGCTCAAAACTAGTTGCTAGACCCTTTTAGTTCCCTTTACTCCGCCATTTTGAATTCTCAGGCGGGTTACTGCTGTACCCGTTCCCCGTTCGCCGTTCCCCGTTCGCCGTTCCCCGTTCGCCGTTCCCCGTTCGCCGTTCCCCGTTCCCCGTTCCTAGTTTTAGTAACATCCCAATCTGGACGGAGTTGTTGTAATCAGTGAAGCCTTCGATAGCACAATTAATTTCATGCGTGTCATTGCCTTATCCATACTATTCACAGTAATGCAAAAGTTTCAGGACCAAAGATTTAAATTTGCATGATGTTTAATTTACTATTTTTTCGCAATTGGCATTGTCATGTTCAAAGACCCTGAAAATGTAAGTGGCTCATGTTACTTACTACTTCATGTTTAACACTTTGCTATCCTATATATTCCTATAAATCTTACGCGAAGCCGAACACACTCAAAACGTGAAATGGATTACCAGACACAATAACATTATTTAAACGAAAGCTTACATATATTTCAGCGCCGAATGAAAGTAAACAAGATGTGTAGGCGGCCCCGTTGCACTCAAGAAACTAAAAGTAGCAGCAACAGCTGTGTCATTGTGATAGTAGTGCAAAGAGGTAAATTGCGAAACAGAAACATTGATGAGTTAGATGGTAAGGAATCCAAGCGCTGTGTGAAAGTTGATGGATACACAATATTCATTTACAGCACTGATGTTAAAATTGCCGGTTAGCGAAATAGGTCGTGTGGCACTGCTGCACTTAAGAGGTTTTTCTCTTTCAAAATCCCTGTTGACAGAAACTTAAGTCAGATGACTATAAACTCACTCGTTTTCCGTCACTGGCTCGACGACGATAGCTTCTCTCTTTGCAATGTCGGATAAAAGGAGTAACTCAGTTTTCTCCTTCTCTGCAAGGCTTGCATAAAAAACTGCTGTAACGATAGGATTTTAAGGTCAGCACACACGAGAGGACTAGTCCCTGCGACTAGTCCCAGCGACTAGTACCACCGACAAGTCTTTGAAGGGTTTACACGAGGGGACCGGTAGCAGGGACTAGTCCCTTAAGGCGCTCACACGAGGGCGCTCAATTGCACAAGAACATAGGAAAATTAAGAGGCAAAAGATGTTTCTTAGTCTGGGGCGTTACACGAAACAATGAAAATTTGGTAAATTTTCATTGCAGTGCTATTAAACATCAACGCAAATGAAAAACACCTATTCAGTTGGATTATTCATGCTTTTACGTGTTCCGTTTTTGTTTTTTTTATTTTTCACAGACACAGAGTCAAATAGGGTAAAAATTCCATCAAAACGGCTCCAAGACATCTGTATATGTTTACAAAACTAGAAATAGTTTTTTATTCTTCAGTTGTAGAAATCTAGAATTCAGGGAAAATTCATAGAAACTGCAATGTTTACAAATACTGGAAGTCACGCAATCCCTTCTTCACGGTATCTATTTCGGCGGGAAAGCGGGAAAACAAGCCGGGAGTTTGTAAGAAGATGGCGTCTGTAGCTAAAGAGAAGCAAAAACAGATAATATTGCTTATGATGATGATGCTGGATGATGAGTTGCCAGTCACTTATGAAAGACGAATGTGGGCACGGCAATGGCTTTTATGAAGAGAAGAAAGAGGCGCGTTCCATACGATTTTTCAGGAACTGGCCGCTGAAGATACGCCTGGATTTAGCGAGTACATGAGGATGCCCTATCCAAAATTTGTTGCTTTAACTACCCTTTGACATCAATATCTTGTGCCGCCATCTTGCGCCGCCATTTTGAAACAGAGTGCGTATGGAATTATGGGAGCTTATCATACTGACCCGTGATTGGCTTATTTACCGTTTAGTCGCAGGGACTGGTCACCCAAACAGTTCACACGAAGTGACAAGCATTTAGTTTCAAAATTTGGTCCCTGCGACTGGTCGCATGAATTTAGACCAGTTTGAGTTCGTGTGACCAGTCGCAGGGACCAAATTTTGGTCTCTGCGACCACAGAAATGTGTAGTTCACATGAAGGGACTAGTCGCATGAAACTGGTCGCTGGGTCTAGTCGCAGGGACTAGTCCCCTCGTGTGTGCCGACCTTTAAGTTATCGAGTTTTTATGCTATCGCGCTAAAAATATGTAAAATTCAACGTAGAAGCGGTGAGATCTTGCTAAGTTCAACTAACAAAGCGTAAATGTTACCAGTTCCTATTCAGTGAACCTTAAACCATAAACAGTTATTATTAGATCGTACAGTGTCAAACTGTAACCGTCACCTGTCGTGTACTTTTGTGTGGTTGTTATCAACCAGAACTTTTCGAAAGTAATTAATCTTGTAAAAGGCGAATTCCTCCGTAGCCAATCGTTGTACAGTAGATTTCGTGATCCTTTAGATAATTCATAGCATTACCTAATCCCTTGTACATTAAGCTTAAATAGGGCTGTCAATGTGAATCTTTCTTTGGTCAAGCCAGGTCGAGCCAGTTCTGATAAAGTTAGTTTAGGTCAGGCCAGATTAGGGCCACGTCAGTTCAGTCGCGTTTACAGAATAAATCTACGTTGGAGCCAACCTTGCCGTTGTCAGTTATTGTCTTTAGTGTTTTAGTGTTAGGGGTAGAGCTAACTTTGATTTTACTTTATTGGTCAAGTTCTATAGATACTTGTAGGTAGGCGTAATCGTTTTGCCCCTATTATGGGATTCAAGTATCACAACGCATCTGACCAAATAAAAGATTCTCCAGGGGATCGTTGGTAGTTTGGAAAACATGGAATGCCGGAATTCCGCGCCGGAATACCCGGAATACCCGGAATACCCGGAATACCCGGAATACCCGGAATACCCGGAATACCCGGAATTCCCGAAATTCCCGGAATGACCAAAAAATAATAAATTGAATTAAAATTACCTAATAATTAAAAATAATAAGTTTGAATAAATAATTAAAAGATAATTAATTAAAAGAGTAAAAATAAAGTGAAAATAAATAAAAAAAGAAAAAAAAGAAAATCAGTTCTCTATAGGTAAAACCAAAAAAATGCAAAATTTTCTCTCAATAAAATGCAGAGAGCACGTGACGTGAAAAATAACTACCTATGGCACTGTTCACGGAGATGCACATAATAGAACTACATGTAGCTTACAGCCTACAATATACAAACTGATGCCGAAGATTGCTTCAAGGTAAATAAACCAGAAGTGTGATTTATTATTGACAGACCTCAAGCACTGTGGGTTCTAAGTGGAAAAGGGGATGTAAATACGATAAGTACTTGGCGAGCAAACCCAAAGTGCGACCGCACTTAAAATCTGTCAGCACAAGCATATTCTAATGCCATCCAATTTTTGCGATTTTTTATAGATTGCGATAAAAGTAATTTATTGACTGCAATGATTGAGATTAGATTTTTTGATAGATTCAGACATTAAGGTTCTTTTTTTACATTTAACTTCAGACATAAAGTTGATTTCTTTTTAGTGGCTTATTAGATGGTCTCCACGAACATAAATTTATCGCCTTTCGTGACAATGTCATTAATTCATTGTATGTCTTGGTCAAATCCCCGGTGTCAAATCCATACGAACGCGTCTTAAACATTTCATGAACCTACCAGATATTTCTGATCTACTTGACTTCGAGTTCTTTCTGTAACGTGCATGAATGGGCTTCACGTCAATATCGAAGGCACTGTAGAGTGATAATTAGTTCATTGAGACATTACTCAAGAGGTAACCACATGGGGGGGGGCTTGTGATCAAAAAATTGATTTGATGAGAAAAAAAGGAGTATGATAGCAAGCCTTCGATCTTCCTTTTCTTATCGGACTAGAGACTTGAATCAGGGGCAAGCGACCTTTTTCCATTGGAACTATTTCATTTGCCACAAACTGTTAACAACAAAAAAAGTTGCTCTTGTCTGGAAAGGAAAGAAATCACGTTCTGTCTTGTGTGATAGCGACACAATGATTTCACTTTTTGTTATTGTTCTGTCTGGAAATATCTTTTAAGCTAATCCACGTTTGTGTATTAAAGGTGTGCCGAAGAGATAAGAGACTCAGGGAGACTGCAATTACTGCCTCTGAATATTACGCCTTGTTCCCGTAGTTTTAACAATCGATAATTGTTGTTTTAGGGCACAGCATTAGCATATATTGGTGGATCAAATCTTTTCCGATGAGTACTCTTGTATCCATTTGCTTTTCATTTGTGATAGCCTCTAAGTGCTGTGCAAGCTATTTCCAAACTTTTCCAAACTATTGTGCGAACTGTCGTGCAAGACGTATTCACTAAGCAGCGAGCTTAATAGACACATCGGTAAGAGCTAAGGTAAATATGAAGGCTTGAGGAATAATTTGCGAATTACAGGAGTCGCGTAGACCCGCCAACACCTTTTAAAGTGTATGTGGACGGGCCTCACCCGAATGAGATAACTGAGCTTTCCAGAAAGACTCTCCCCTAGCGGCCTAAACATATCTTTTCAACATGTTTTTTTATCATCAACAATTACGGTAGAAATACTTCTAATTAGGGTTTCCATTATCTTTTTTCCAGCTCTTTCTCTGAACTACTCGATTCTGTGTGGTTTACAAATAGAAATATATTAAGAAAAAATTAATAAACAGTGCCTATACACTTCGGAATCGCTAGGAGTACCACCAATAAAGACAACGGACCACGTGGTGGGTCAAATTTAGCATTCAAGTGAAACTATAACCATAAAAAAGTAAGTGAAAAAAAAAAAACTTACCATCTCCAGAGACAACCGAGGAGTAAGTCCTTTTTTGTCCTTTTTCTTGTTGAGAAGAATCCATCAGTACAAGGTTCATATTCAAAGGTATATTTTCAAGGTATATATAATTAACGCGAAAAGGTGTTGAGTAACTGACGATCTCTCAATTTTAACTGGAGACGGCTGGTAGCTGCCTTGATAGCTCCCAATGAGTGGTTAATAATTATTTAAGGTAGAGTATTTGTAATAGTTCGGAGATTTTTAAAATTGAAACTATTAAACTAATTGGAAATATTGCATTTGTTTAATCTTCTGCAATGGTTCCGGCTGGAAAAGCGTGCCGGCTTAATGGTCATTGCGCCCTATACATCCTACAGGTGTGTAAACATGTGGAGGCGAATTTAAAACGGGGAGTAACCATGTGATGGACTAGCATCCCATCCAGGGGGGAAGGGAGAGTACAAATATTTTGTCGCTTAGGCTGTATGTGCTACTGGCCTGACGCAGACAATTTTAAATTCTAATACGTGCATCTCAGTGAACAGTTCCGGTAAGGGTTTTTTTTTTCGGAACCCTCAGAGACCCTCAGAGATAAATTTCGCATTAAATTATTTGATTAAGTTGTGACTTTACCATTAACTTTTAATCATCAATATTCTTATTCAGTATTTATTTATTTACTTTTATTTTTTTTTAATTTATTATTTTTTGGTCATTCCGCGAATTCCGGTTATTCCGGTTATTCCGGGTATTCCAGATATTCCATACCAATAGAGTCCTAAAGTGTGACGTCACGTTGCCATGACAGCATTTTTTTCTGGTCTAAACAGTTTAAACTCATACTTCAAACATGGCGTCTTTATCGATATGCTCACTCGTTTCTTTCTTTTCTGGAGAGCGGAAATCGCTTGATCGCGGAGAAAACCACTTCAAATCAGACCATGTCCAAAGCTTTATTTATTCCAGGGGAGTCATCAAAGGTGAAGTCCAAGCAAGCATGAAAAATAAGGACTACAAAGTCACAGTAAGTTGCCAATTTGGGATCACAACAGGTGTGTTCAATTCGAAGAACTCCCAACCCCGATTTCACCTCCAATTTAATGTTTATATTGCGGAATATATATTGCAACTTACGTGTCTATTTCGAATTATCTTTTTATCAGATTTATCTCGATGAAAACCTTGAAATAAAAAACACAGAATGCGAGTGTCCTCGCGGCAAGTTCAAGTGCAGTCACGCGGCAGCCATATTTATTTATGGCATCCATAACCTTAGCAGGACGGACCTGGAATGCCAATGGAAACGAAAGCGAAAGGCAGAAAGCGTACAGTCTGCAAGCCAGATGTTTCCAGCGCCACCGAAGAAGAAGGATTACAGCCCTTTGGCGCGCGATCCTAGCCGAGAAGATCGGATGTGGCTGTACAGCGAACTAAAGCGCTATGGCAAATTTACAGGGACCTGCTGGATCTTGAGTCCCGAACCACAACTTGCTACCCCTCTCCCGATCAAGACGATTGAGGATATCATTTACTCAGAAGGTTTCCTTATGGCATCTACGAAGGAAAAACAATTAGAGTACTTGATTGAGAATGCAAAAGTAGAGGAGAGAACCATAAATGTTGTGAGCACCCTCACGGCTGGCCAGCGAAACAGCCCTGCATGGCACCAAGCTCGTAGAGGCCGCCTGACTGCCAGTAATTTTGGCTCCGTCCTCCAGGCAAAAAGAGTTACACCGTCTCTTATCAAGCGACTACTTGGGGAATACAACTTGAGTGGAGTTAAAGCAATTGCATGGCGACAGGACAATGAGACTGAGGCCCTGAAATCCTTCACCCACATCACAAACTTTACACCTGTACAGACCGGCCTTTGGCTACACGAGTCGGGAGTTCTGGGTGCTTCCCCTGATGGACTTGTGGGAGACGACTCGGGGATTGAGTGTAAGTGCCCCTACACACATCGAAATGCGACAATCAAGGAAGCTTGTGGGCACAAAGACTTTTACTTGGAGGAGAAGGAAGGGAATTATACGCTGTCTACCACACATGTTTACTGGCATCAGTGTCAAGGCCAGATGTTCCTGACAAAGCGCAAATTCTGCTACTTTGTTGTATGGACCACAAAGGATAGTGTAGTTATCAAGATTGAACGAGATGAATCTTGGGAGCACAATATTACTATCTTGAGTGATTTTTACTTTCATCAACTATTCCCAAAGATTACCAAGGGAGAACTTTGAAAAGTGGTGCACAGATACTGGACATAATCAGAGTGGGAGGGGGGGGGAGTGGGAGCTAATGTAAATAGGCAATAGCTAATGTTAAAAGGTATTTTTTTAAATTTCATACATTAATTTCTTAATATAACATTACATATTCTACACTCAGATAGAGACAAGATAAAGAACCCACATTTTTCCATTTAGCATAGTAACTTAATAATAAATTACATTTTTCCTGAAAGCAAGCTTAAACAATTTTTTTTTTGCAACCAATGGCTACTGGTAGCTGGTAACACTTATCCTGGTTACTCAACAGGGCCCAGGTGCATAAAACTTATGCCACACTTAAGTAGGCTTGCATAGCAATGCAAAGGGAAGGGGAGGGAGCCAAAACAAAATCCATGCAGACACAGGTTATTTTTTCTGACTACCTCTCACCATCCCTTAAGCTAATTTAAGTGTGGCTTTAGTTTTATACACCTGGACTCAGGCTCCCAGCTTCACAGACACAAAAGTAAAACCTTTAAGGTAGGTGTACTAGGAGGTGTTGGTCCTGTACCTGGCAGCAAGTCCAAACTATCAAACAGCTTGTGCCTGTTTCTGTCACTGATGGTTGGCATATTTTCTTTTCGCCCATCTTTAAAGTGACAACTGCAAAGTCGCGAATGTTTGCTGGGCTTTCTATCTCCTCTCCTATAACAGAAAAAGACAGAAGCAGTTACTATACTTACGCTTAAAAAACCCAAAGTTTAGTTGGTCACATGCTTAACCTTGTAGTCTAAGACGTGAATGCGAAGCGAGTATTTCTCTGAGGTTGTTACTTAATACTAGTTAGTGTAAAAGCTTTGATACTCACAACTATCATATAGTTTTTTAGTAACTAAATAATCTTAGATCAAGACTGAAGACAAGGAAAGGCAAAGCCGCGAGAAAACAAATAAGACGAGAAAGAGAAACGGCTAATCGTGAATCAGTTTGAGATAAAAAAAAAACAGCTATTTCTAATCGATGGTACAGCATCGAAATATATATTTTTCGAAAAATACTCACCTTACAAATGATATCCACTTATCATAGAGTGTTTTATGTTTTTTCTGGTCTGGAAACGAAAAGAATCGGCAGCAGTGGCTTTCAGATGTGTGATTGCAATCTGGATGAAAACACTGGCCCATCGCAAACTTCGTCTCCGTGGCGTTTTGACTCGAATTATTGCTCACCAGGTGCTTTTGTCCGCTTATTATACTCTTCAATAGTAAGGCCAAAGGTTATCTTGATTCTCTTTATCTTATTTCTATTATTGGAGGATAAAATGCGCTATTATAGCTCTTGAAGTGCTCGAGGTCAACGACAATGTGTCACGCTAGGGACGCCATATTGGTTTGTTTAGACCACAGAATTCTGGTGCTATGGAAACGTGACGTAAGCACTTTAGGACTCTATTCCAAACTACCGGGGATCGTTAGGAATGTTGTTACGTTTGCCCTTTTGTTAAACAACACCATCTGGGGGACGTGCGTGTAATTCGACCCGATGCGCTTTGAAATCCCGTAGTAAGGGCAAAATGATGACGCGTACCTACAAATCGATTTATCCAGAATGGGTGGTCAAACGGAGCTGCCCTCGGATCGATGCAGCGGAATTTGAAAAATTTTGCTGCTGGAACGGGTAGGTAATAGCTACGAGGCAGCCCAGAGCAACCAAATAAACGACAAATGTGATGTGAGTTTTTTTTTGGGAACAATTTCAGCGCATGCTGTTTACTCGACGATAAGATTCCGCAAGTTGTGGTCTATGAATGTGGCCTTACAACGCCACGGGTATTTTTTCTTTATTCGCCTTTAGTAATTACTTTCAGAGCTTGTTTTGAAACTTGTAGTTAAGAGGTTTGTCGGCTAGCATCGAAACATGAACAAGCTGCATTGTCTTACACTAGGCCAATATTTTAATGAATAAAATGTTCTCGCGTAATACTGGTTCTTAAACAAAGGTACCAAATTGGTCACAGTTGGATGGAGATACTTCAGTGGAAAAATAATCCACAATCTCACGAGATTTATTAAACTGTGGGAAATCTGTGTCCCATTTATTTGTTCTATGAGAGAGATCGGCTTTTTTTATCCTACTGATCTTACACTGAGTTTACCCACTCACATGAATATATTTGTTTAATAATGTTACTGTAAATTAATTTCAATAAGGATTTAATTGAATGGTTCACCAATGATTATAACAGCTATTTAGCCATAAGTTAAGAAAGATAGTTGGCGAGTTTTCGAAACGTTTTCTGTAAATAACATGTGACATAATTGTCAAACTTTTTAAATTAAAAAGAAATTAGATAATTAAATTTATAATTTTAGTTTCAGTCGTAAATAATGTAAATCTTAGGTCAACTTAACTTGGCACGATTGGCTGCATTGGATGATTGGCGTACCTGTATGCGATCTGATTGGTTGAATTAGCTCAACGGACACCACCCTTTCATGTACGAGGAATGATCGAGCTATAGGCTCCTGTTGTATGTTTAGAAGCCATTCTCTCGTTGAAGACTCCGAAGAGTCAACATGAAGGTTTTTGGTTCCGTCGTTCTGTTGTTCGCGGCTTTTTTCTCCTCGACTAAAGGGGACAGGTCGATGTTTAAGATGGAATCCTACGATAATGGCAACTACAAAGTGATGTGGAAATACGACATGATCACGGACATGTTTTATTTTAACGTCACCGTGAAGGCAACCGGCTGGGTTGGCTTCGGTGTGTCGAAAACAAAAGGAGGGATGGTGAACTATGATGTGATGGTTGGAGGTGTTTACAACGGTAGTGGCTATGCAAAGGTGAGTGTTTTACCTTGAGAGAAATTATGACCCAGGGTATAGGTCGAGCACTTTTATCTTGCATCAGGGAATATTAGAGTAACAGTTTTCTTGGGTTAGAAAAAAAAGGAAACTCGATGATATTCAAAACTCAAGGACTATTCGACAAGGAACGACGGCTGCTCACAAAGGTTTCAACTGATTGTAATAATAATAATAATCGTATATGAGCACGATCCTTCGCAGTAAAGCACTATTTGAGCAATAGTGAAAATCAGACCTGAAAAAAATTTCAGGCCTGTACGGGATTCGAACCACTGACCTCTGCGATACCAGTGCAGCGCTCTACCAATTGAGCTAACAAGCCAACTCGGAGCAGGCCATCAAATTAATTCGACATAAACCCGTAGATGATAAATCAAACAACAACAAACATATGAAACATATGTGTGAACTGCGGTTATGAGACGTATATGAGCACGATCCTTCGCAGTAAAGCACTATTTGAGCAATAGTGAAAATCAGACCTGAAAAAAAAAAATTTCAGGCCTGTACGGGATTCGAACCACTGACCTCTGCGATACTAGTGCTCATATACGTCTCATAACCGCAGTTCACACATATGTTTCATATGTTTGTTGTTGTTTGATTTATCATCTACGGGTTTATGTCGAATTAATTTGATGGCCTGCTCCCAGTTGGCTTGTTAGCTCAATTGGTAGAGCGCTGCACTAGTATCGCAGAGGTCAGTGGTTCGAATCCCGTACAGGCCTGAAATTTTTTTCAGGTCTGATTTTCACTATTGCTCAAATAGTGCTTTACTGCGAAGGATCGTGCTCATATACGTCTCATAACCGCAGTTCACACATATGTTTCATATGTTTGTTGTTGTTTAATAATAATAATAAAAATAATATACCGTTTATTTGCCACATTGCAGAATTAACTCAATTAAAGCGGCTAAATTTAAAATCAGTAACTAATAAAACTACAACTGGTAATGCTTGCATTCAGTTTGACAAGTTGACTAAACAATTTGACTCCTAACTATGACCTAAGCAGGCAGCTGACAAAAGGTAACATTAACAAAAGTGATCCGGCATTTTTCTTAGTGGCAGGGTAAAGGCCTAACAAACTGAATTCCTACTAAAATTACGAAACAGCGGCGAAATGAACCGAATTTCAATTCTCACAGGGCAAAGAAAATTATTGGCGATATCAAACTACGCAAATTTGTAATATTTACCAGTGCATGTCTAATTCGTTGTCATTCACATCAGCAATCCACACAAAAGAAGAAAAAAAAAAAAAAAAATACGGCCAGGCCGTCGCACAATCACTTTATAGTAATTTAAATTTCTTTAAATTTCTGACTTGCCTGCTGACATCAAGATCGTTTGGAAACACTTTATAGTACCGAGAATACTTAGTGAGAAAGGTCGAAATAAACTAAGAGTACTAGTCTTCTTTCAACTTTCCTCGCCTAGTTGAGTCCCAAATGAACTATGTAAAGCAGAGTCATTTTTGTTTGACGTCATTTTATCGACAGGACTATTTGACTAAAATGCAGTCTATGCCGATGCCACCAGATGCAGATCAAAACTACAATCTGGCGAACTCCTGGGAAATGGACGGCTACACAAGCTTGATGTTCTCCAGGAAGAGAGACACTGGAGATACTCAAGGCGACGTAGTAATCGAGGTGAGATCGATAGAGATCCAATCCAAAATTTATTGTGCATCATGCTACTTTACCATAATATTGATGTTTTGACGTCAGTTTCCACCGGCCTGATATTGGTCGAGCGTAAACATTTTAAAAAGAACGTGTTTGGACTTGACTCGTTCGAAAAATTGTCCATCCTTTGCGAAGAAATTAAACACCCAGAACTTGTTGTTTCAGTTTTCTGGGATGTTCTTCCTTTTTGAAGGCCGGCTGTAGGGTATTTCCTTACAATAAGGGTACATTTGAAATTTTCATGCATTTTGCCATTGTGAAATGAGAAAATCCTGCGTGTTTTTGAGCGGCACGAAGTTCTTGATACAGTCGAACCTCGATTATCCGGACTCGTCGGGACCTCGGTAAATAGTCCGGATAATCGACGATCCGGATAATCGAAAATGTGAATATTAATGAGATAGAAATGTAAACAAAAGGTATACAGCAAAGAAAACATCATTTTAATTGTTATATCTACACAGCCTGTATGTATTTACAAATAACGAATCGGAATATTTCTTTGTCTAGTCCCGTACTAGCGAATTTTGAAAAGCGCACAGGATAGTACGCTGCTTGAGCAGTCTTTTGAAAGGATTATTGGGCTTCTTGCGACTTTGAGTTTTTAAGATCACAACTAATTAATATTCATGAAAAAATTGGGACCTGAGAAAAAAGTCAGGATAATCGAATAGTCCGGATAATAGAGGTCCAGGAAATCGAGGTTCGACTGCGCTGTGGATAGAGTCATGCAAGACTAAATTACTGCGCGGTTGTTACGACTGTTGGTAATTACTAAAGAAAAACGCAGTTATCCACGCAGAACATATTGAGCTTTGTTTTGTTTTCAGTTGTATAGCATTTTTCTCCCATGGCTTCAAGGGATGTGTGCTAAGGGTCACATATCATCCTTTTAAACATGCAACACAAATAGCTAGCAACTTTCGAAATGCGTTGGATCGCAACAACTTCTTTTAACGTCGATTCGCGAAACTTCTCTTGTTATCATTCACTTGGTTTTCTTGAACACTTTTCAAATCACAAAATATTTACAAGATAATTAAGCCCTTTAGATTCGTGAAATGGGGGGCAAAAGTTTTTTTGTTGAATCCCGCGAATTTGCTAAATTGTTCGAGATTTTCAATGATCAAAAAAAAAAAAAAAAACTGTTGCAGTTGAATAAAACATCAAATTTTCCTTATTTGTGTTTCCCTCATGGCCTCAAGGATGTTTACTTAAGGTTATATATTATTAGCACAAATAGCTAGCAACCTACGAAATGTGTTAGATCGCAACAACTTCTTTTAACGTCGATTTGCTAAACTTTCTCTTAAGGGCTTCTTTGTCAGTCCTACCAAGTGTTTGAAAAAATTTACTCGTGCTTATTTATTCCAAATTGCACTCGAAATCATGTGATTACCTGTACAAATTGTACGACACGAGGTTCAATTACCACTTTGTTACATCCATTTTGAAATCGTCCAAATACAGGACTTGGTCAATTCAAATAATTTACTGATGCAGTACTGAGCCGGTTTTTAAATATAAAAAAGCGGAACCGAAAACGCTTTTACATCTTATTTTGTATGCTAAATAGAAAGAATTTGAAATTTCAAAAAGTCAGTCAAGCTTAAAATTATGCGATTTAGAGCAAAAAAATGGTGCGATTCGTGAATAAATCGCACCAATTAGAGCCAATCAGATTACAGGGACCACCAGTGATTTCAAAATGGATGTAACAAACACGGAAATCTGTGCTAATCAGATCGTTTAGCCACGTTTTTTTTTGAGCGGGGGCCGAAATTAATGCGAGACTCTCTCAAAGCAAGTTGCTCGGAGTGGTTCTGCTTCACTTCACATGAGATTGGCGACAGAAACTCATGGTATTTACTCAGCCAATTAGAAGGCTGAAGTAAAAAAAAAAAAAATTCTTTTTGCTTACGCAGGTTTTTCCGCGCCGCAAGTTTTTCTTTGTGTCTCTTTCTAAAATCAACTTGAAGGTGCAAATCGGTGTGAATTATGGCACTGGAAAGTACATATAAGCACTCCTATTATTCGCTTCGTTTTGTTATTCGTACCCTGGGGCTAAAATTTATATTGCAAACAACGAAATAAATGATGTTCGACTACAGCTATCGTTGCAAATGCGTCTCAAACTCTTAAGAAAACGCAAACGCATAAATAAGAGGCTATCAGGAGGAATACGAGATTAGTATACGTGTAAAACAAAAATAACCTAATGCAAGGTAGCTCAGTTTACTTGAATTATTTGGGTTTTTTGGTAGAAAAAAAAATGCAGACGAAAAAACTAATTATTGCCTCGATTTGAGCCTCGTCACCGGACAGAGGAAGCGTTGATAACGAGCCTTGTTGTGAACAGATACTGCTCACAAACTTTTACGTGTAGTATGGGTAGGGTCCAGACCTAACCGAGTCCAAAAACACTCAGGAATAAGGCTGACAACTTGCGACACTTATTTCACATTTGGTGCGTCACATTTTTTTATCGTCGACTTGATAAGCTTGTAACTTTTTCTTTCAATATAGATGCATAACCTAACAAATATAGGATGGGAGTTGAAGAGTGTGTCAGCCAGGCATAGAGTTTCTCCCGACACTAATCCCGCCTGAGTTATTACGCCGTTAAACCGATAGAAAGTGAAGTCTATTGCTTACATATATCGATTCCTTACGGGCAAGATGAAGTGAATCCTTTGTTCTAATTGGCTACCCGAGCAGGCAAGATGGGCCTGTTTTGCCCGCTCGGGATTGCCCACTTTATCCCGCGCAAGAAGAAAAGTGCGTGCAGCGGACTTACAAAGTTTTTAACTTTTAAACAATGTAGGTGACGAAGTCACCAAAAGGGGTAGAAGACTGTCAAAACAATGAAAAACCGTAACGACCTCTTCGGTTTTATTGTGGTGCAAACGTAGTTGGCTTTCTTTCCCAGCTATCGAAATGAACAAATCATTCTTGATTCTAGTTGAAGCGAAATCTTCTCGCTATATAGTAAATCCTTTATCAACCAAGCTCGTTCGGTCAAGATTGTTGGATATTACCCTCGTCTTTTCTTTTTGCGTTTTTACGGACCTCGACTTCGTCGCTCGGTCAATAAGGAATATGTTTAGGAGCTAACAGAGAAAATAACGTATCCGATTATGAGGAACAAAGGAATAAGAAAAAAATTCACGGTAGATAAAGGTTGCATGGGCGCAAAGTGTAACTAGTTTCCTTCGAATCTCATCTGTTTTTCAAGTTCCTTCGGAATGTCTAGTCATGTATGATGTATCTTGCTTGAGTGTATCATAACATGAACGATATCATTACTGCGAATGGAAGAACGGGTTATCGAAGGGGAACATTCTACAACAAGGCAGAGTAAGCGCCCAGTGAGGGAACTCCTCTTAAAAATCTGATAATTTTTTTTTCGCTTTGGAATTTCTAGCCAGGTGTTATGTACCTTATCTGGGCATATCATACCATGTACGATGTCAATATGACCGCGAATTACACATTCAAGAAGCACACTGCAATGGGTGCAGTAGGATACACTTTCATCGAGCCCGGTTACACCAAGGTGGTTTTAAATAACAACTACATGATATACTGGAAATACACCGCAAGCGAGGACATGTTTTATTTCAAGGTCAAGGCAAAAGCAACAGGTTGGGTTGCCTTTGGCGTGTCCACTCAGGGTGGAGGAATGAACGGTTACGATGTGATGGTTGGCGGAGTGGACAACAATGGTGCGGGATATATTGGGGTGAGCTACCTTAAACGTGTGCATGTCTATGCTGCTCTTAATTCCAGTAACGGTTCTCAAGGAAAAAAGAAAAGGACTAGGGAGCACTCGTCCATTTACCCCTGAGGCCTGGATTTAGGCGATCCTCAGTCCTTGCATTTTACCTGTCCTCCCTTCCATCCCCCACTTCCCCCTTCCCCCTTCCCCTTCCCTCCCCCCCTTCCCCCATCATCACCCACTGGGTTTCATTTCCCTTCTTCGAAAAAAAAAGAGCAGTGTAAATTTCAGTTCGGGACAGTGGACACGGAACCACCTCGTGCAATTTTCCACGAACAACTTCCAATTGCTATATTTAATGATCACCATCTTTGTTTTCATTATTATAATAGTCATCATTTTAGTTTGAAGATGATATGGACAAGATCATATTTCCCGAGATCACGTTTTATTTTCCTGATTTAATAGACGCTAGTTTATACGCCCAATTATTATATGGCTGTGTCTCACAAGGACTGGGAACTACCGAATTCACGAATATGATTGGCTGAAATCAATATTGAAAGCGGTCTAGATTTTCCCATCTAGACCGGCATCTAGACTGGTCTAGAAAAAAGGTACAAAGAGTATAAGAAATTGGCATATAAGACGCAGTCATATAGGGAAATTGGGGAATTGTTTTATTGTTTTATAAGGGAATAAATAGATTACATTTGCATAACTTAACTAACTAAACTTAATTTAACTTAACTAACTTAACTAAACATAATCAACCACTACCCACAAATAGCATAGCTAGTCTCGGCGGGCAGTGTGTGGACGCTAGAACATCTTACATAAATTTCGGTTCCACAAAAGATTCAATAAATATACAAGAAATAGAAATTAAATATTAAATCATTAATTTAAAAGCAGAAATGACAGTATGAGATAAAATACAGAAATAGAAGCACATGACAATAAATAGAAGAATGCATAAGTTATACACTACTATTAACTGGATTTAACTTTTGACACATCATTGATTATTCGTTCTACGTCAACATAACTATCTTGAACTTGAAGATTTTGAAATAATATTGTTGTTAGCTTTTTCTTGAAAATATCTTTTGGAAGATTCCTTAAGTTTCCTGGGATGCCATTCCAAATTTTACAACCAATCCTTGAGAATGAGTTTTTATGTTGATTTAGCCTAGAATAGTTTATGTAATAGTTACCGGCAGATGAAGATCGGGTATTATGATTGTGTATTTTGTGGGAAAGAGTGAACAAACTAGAAGATTAGGGGGGGGGGGGGTTAAATTGTTATGGTCATATAATAAACATCTTATTAACCGAGCTAGGTAGGTCTGTACGGGAGAATCTTGACCTCACTGAGTTCGGTCTGTACTAGCGACCTAGGTCAAGATTCTCCCATACAGACCTTCCGCTCGGTTAATAAGAACTAAAGATAAATTAGTCAAAAGCTATTTTCATAGTGCCTTTTTATAAGCGATTTTAATGAAAGCGAAAGAAATATGTTTCATTCATGATTTATTTCCTGTTTTGTTAGGATTACCTGACGAGAGGTCTTAAGAAACCTCCAAAAGATGCAAGTCAGGACTTCAATATGATGAGTTCGGAGCAACGGGATGGCTACACACTGCTGTCATTCAAGCGTATGAGAGACACTGGTGACAAGGACGACGTGGAAATAAAGGTTGTGTAGTATTTTCAACTTTTAGTTTAATTGCTTAGGTGATTAGAGAGGCTTCCACGCCTTTACTTGTCAAGTATTGTGTCATATCCGCCCTACTGTCGTGATCATCCCCGTGCGAGGTGATTATAGCAGGGGCGGCTAACAATTGTGAATTGAACTGGCTGTAGTTTGGCTTCTAGGAAGTAGAAAGAAGGAAAGGAGGGGAACTATACAAAGCTGCCATTGGCTGAAAGTGTTCCTCGTTAGCCTCCCCTAACTCCCCGACATTGCATTAAATTTAGTCAGTTTGTTTGTTGCCGGCCATTTAAAGGTATCGATTGATATCTTACTTCAGTCGGATTATTTTGTTGCGATGTGTTTAGAGTTGTGCTCGTAATCGAAAAAATGAGCCAACATTTTCCGACATTTTCATTAACTCCTTTTTTTTTGTTATTTCCGTAGCCGATGGAAATGTTCATTGAATGGGCTTATCACGATACCGCGGACGTAATGAATGACGCTTTTAGCAAACATAGACAGAGAGGAAGAATGTCCTACACCTTCAACTTCACACCACCTGAAAAGCCAACATCTGGATCCCCAGCAATGTACGCCCCATCCATATTTGAAGTCCTTGCTTTACTTTTGCGTGACAGGACGGAAAATGCGCACACTGTAAGTACCTCCCGTTGTCCCCCTACAACGCCTTAGAAAAGTTTTCTAAGGCTTTGTAGGGGACAATGGAAGGTACTTACAGTGCACGCATTTTCCGTCCTGTCATGTAAGTATGTGATCAGTGCCTAAGTTGCAAACGAAAAGTTAACCAAGTTGCCCTGATACTCGTTAAAAAAAGCCGCAATTGCACTTAATCATCTTATGCGGGAACACTCTTTAAACTTGGTTATTAAGGCATCACTGACTGGCATCAAGCTTCCCCCTCTGACTCCTAAGAGTGGGTGGGTGGGTAATTGGGTGGGTGGGATTGATTAGCGTGTGCCTCTCCCTAAGAATTTTCCTCATTTGTTCTTTTCGTCCACCATTTTTTCAATTCCATGTCAAATTTTAGTAAAATTTTTAGTGAGAGTTGATCGACGAGGTATTGTCACACGACGCCATGATTAGCACGAGGTGAAAACAGTATTTGATGAAATTCTTTAGTCTCTTTTTTTTCTTAACTCTTATCATGTTTTCATCTCCTCCTTGTAACTCGCTGTTCTCTCCCATGATCCCATCCCCCTTGAATCCCTTTAGAATTCAAATTCGCTCGTGATTCGTAATGCTTTATCAGTGAGTCTACCCCTGCATTTTTTTTAATCACATTTTTATGATTTTTATGTTTATTGAATGGGTTTATCACGATACCGATGACGTAACGAATGACGATTTTAGGACACATAGCCAGGATGGAAGAATGTCCTACACCTTCATCTTCACACCACCTGAAAAGCCAACAACTGAAAAGCCAACATCTGGATCTCCAGCGATGTACTTCCCATCCATATTTGGAGCCCTTGCCATTCTTTTTCTTAAGTATGTGATCGGTGCCTAAGTTGCAGACGAAAAGTTGACCAAGCTGACCTGATACTCGTTAAAAAAAAGCCGCAATTGCACTTAATCATCCTATGCGGCAACACTCTTTAAACTTGGTTATTAAGGCATCACTGACTGGCATCAAGCTTCCCCCTCTGACTCCTAAGAGTGGGTGGGTGGGTAAGTGGGTGGGTGGGGGGGATGGATTGGCGTGTGCCTCTCCCCAGGAATTTTCCTCATTTGTTCTTTTCGTTGACCATTTTTTCCATTCCATGTCAAATTTTAGTAGAATTTTTTAGTGACAGTTGATCGACGAGGTATTGTCACACGACGTCATGATAAGCGCGAGGTGAAAACGGTATTTGATGAAATTCTTTTGTCTTTTTTTTCGTAACTTTTATCATATTTTCGTCTTCTCCTTGTAACTCACTGTTCTCTCCCATCCTTCTTCAATCTCTTTAGAATTCAAGTTGGCTCGTGATTCGTAATGTTTTGTCAGTGAGTCTACCCCTTCATTTTTTTATCACATTTTTATGATTTCAACCCGTTCTCTTTCTATCTCAGTGAAAGGTTAAGGTTCCTGTAGCTTGTGGGTCTCAGTGTCAGGTCTCACTTTTCGTCTTAAACTTAGCATGCGTGACTGCTTTGTAAAAGTGAAGCTGATTTAAATCTTTGTAGGTCCAAGTCAAGCTTTTGTAAGCTCATTGTGTGAAAATAAAGTTTACTCTTTTGGCTACTCACGTTTGGCGTCCTCCATGACTCCTTGTATACCGAAAGCCGGCCCGTTTTATACAAATTGTATTTTAGAGACAAGTCATTATTAAACTCTTGTCGGGGGAGGGGTGGGGAGGAGATCTTTGGGTGGATCGCATAGTTTTCAGGGGAACGGTCGTCACCAAGAGAGTGTAAATTAACCTCCATATCCAGTATTCCCAAAAAAAAATTCCCTTTTATCCTTAATAAACAGAAATGGACTTTTTGCATTATATCTTGAAAACTTTGCTTGTCGGAGATTCAATGTTCGCTTTTTCAAATAAACCTCCTGCAGAGATTAAGAGAGGAAATTTTTATTATCATGATACAACCAACATTTTTTGACGTTCAGTGATTTAAAATATCACGAGCTCTGAATGAATCACTGGTTTTTAAATCTCTTACTAAAGTAATTATCAGTAGTCCCGAGTGTCTGTTTAAACTGCTGAGTCATTTTTGTCCAATAAAGTTTGGCTCAGAAGATAATTTTGGTTCCAAAGACTGAATTGATAAATGTAAATTGGCCACCAAAAAGCTGACGTTTCGAGCGTTAGCCATTAATCAGAGCAAAATTTTGTAATGATATAGATGTAGACTGTATTTTTTAAGAAAAACATTGCGGCAGTTAAAAAACTGAATTGTGTCTCTTAACAAGTTAGAAAATAAGAAATGATCTATAACTACTACTATAATAAAATTACAAAGACGACTACTCTTAACTTCAATCACTTAAATGCTTCCCTCGCACTCAATGAATGAATTTCCAAATCTATTTGTCTTTACAAGAGGCGTGGCAAACCTCCTCTGCCTTCTCAGCTCCTATGAAATAGAAGCTGGGGGGGGGGGGGGGCAGGAGGCTGGTAATCTTACTACGTGGATCATTAACAATAGACTTAAACAGATGTTCTGTTAAATTTTCCTGGTGGGCCCTGATGGACTTGTGTAACTTTACTTCAGTGACAGGATTCTCATACTTGTAATCTGTCTCGGCTTGCATCTTGCATAAATAACCTTTCTTCTGCAGCATACGCCTTATTGTTGTTTCATTCTTTCTTATTATGATCAGGTCTTCAAATTTCCTCGCTAGAAGAAGGTATCTGAGTTGGGTTTATAGAAATGTCTCGAATTCTTTGCGCCCATTCGATCCAAGGAAAAGTTATGATAACAGAGGGAAATTTCGCCTCTGGTTAATTAGTAATAATAAAGATTAAGCGGAATTCTCAAAAGATACCATATGCGATACTGATGTATTGTTTCCAACATTTAAAACTTCCGCTTTTTCTCGCTTTCCCCTTGTGTCCACATCAAGGAATTAAAACAGCCTGGACACATCGGTAGTAAAAACTTGAATAACGTGAAGCGTAAAAGCCAAACCACCAATCCGTAAGTTCATCATACGTTTTGGTTCATTTCCGTTTTGCTACTGAACGACTTCCAACTTAAATCTCCAAAGGTTGGGTTTTATGAAGAAAATGACACACACCAACAAATTTCTCTTAAATAAGATGTATTAAGTTTCTCTCAGTTGTTTTTCGTTGGGATTTGAATACGTTTGGCTCTTAGCACTACGCATCACGAGGTTAGAATGTACTTCAGGTTTTGCAAAGTCCTATGCACATCATCTTCAGACACTTGGTGATGAAGTACTGCTCGTAATGATCGTTTCCGAGCAGTTAAAATTAGAACTGCTTTTCTTGTTTTGATTGGCTCATTATCAGTTACCCTGAACATGCGTCTGGAAAGTTCTTTGTGTGAGATCGTGGGATGGTTGACACTGAAGTACACCATGTTGGTTTCCACGCTATTAAGATCTACATCCAGTCCAAGATCTTTCATGTCATGAATTCCTGTAGAAACAAAGTTGACAAGGATAGTAAATCCTGAACTGATTGTTTGAAAACTTCTATTCTAATTTGATCCAAAAGGCGTCATATCCGACGGAGCGCACAGAGCCAGGAAAAGCCTCAAAGCCAATTTGAACACAACGCTCTCGATGTCCTCGAAATGTCCTAATCGTGTCTCTAAATGATGAAATTTTAGAAAGAGACGAGGTAAATGAAAAACATTCATTTGGCAAAAAAAAGAAAACATAATGGAGAAGCTTGTAAGGAAAAAAATATTCCAGATTCTGAAGAATTCCAGTTAAGCAAACTCAGTGGAAAAGCTTAAGTATATTTGGCTGGGGGCAGGGAGAGAGAAGGCCTACCTTACAGCTAAAAGTTTAAAAATTTCTTGGAAGTCAAGAAGGGGAACAAATAACTTATTTCGTTCAGGGCACTTGGTAGAGACGGTGGCCTTAGAGCAAGGGAACAGTCATCATTATTGCCTAAGGGGGGGGGGGGAGGAGGGGGTTCACATTGGAATCCACCCATGAGTATAGTATATAAGAATAATTAAGTCCAATTGAAACTGTTAAAAAAAATCTTTCAAAGAAAATAATGGAATCTGAGGAGGAGGTTGGTTGGCTTGATTTTTGGCCACTATGGGAGTATGTGTGATGAGAGACTTACATGGCTGGAAATTTATCTCAGGAGCTTTGGAAGATAAAATACAATACTGACCTTTCGCTAAAATCTGTGCATTAGCATGGTCTATATTCAGTTTTGGTGCTATCTTATCCAATGCATAAATCCCCGCGGCTGCCAAAACACCAGCTTGTCGCATTCCACCCCCAAGAACTTTCCTGTGACACAAGCACCTGAAAATGGAGTTTGTAACTTGTCAAACTTAGAATTCTGTTTGTGTGTTTTTTGTTTTTTGTTTTACTTTTAAAAATTATTTCCTTTCTGCGACCTATAGAATAGGAACATATTTTAAGTTTAAGAGATTGACTGCAATTCAAGGCCATCACTAATTCCTGGTTGCTCATCAAATTCTTAAATTCTTCTTCAGTTTTACTCAGGGCATATAAAGCAATTTGGACGGGACATAACAAGTTTGACTAAAGTAGTTTATTAAATGGAAGCTCTGGGCTGCTAAGTACTCAACTTCATCATGCACTAGGAATTTTTCTTTTAAGTGCATCTCTGCTTTGTTTAAAGTTCAGTCATTATAATCAGGTTTGATTCTTTACCTTGAAATGAAATCTTTATCTCCAGTTATTACTGAGCCAACAGGAGCACTGAGCCCCTACATGAAAATGTAAAAAAGAAAATAAAAAGCCCTTCATTACATGAACGTTAAAACTCCCGTATGGGATTGACATGAATACCTCCTTGCAATTGCAAAATGTGGTTGAACAAAAGGCGATGAGAACAGACCATATTGAATAAGAGGTGTTACTCAGAATTCACGTGCCTTAGACAAAATTCTCCTGTCTAAGTTACCTGGGAGTTTATATTATGGCAGAAAGTACATAGAGGGAGATAACAACTTGATTGAGGGAGTTTTAAAAGGGCTGACTCAATAACCACCAGAGTGTGGGAAATGGCAAAGTCCCATCGCTAATCTTAATTATAAGCATCCAAGCTTAGAGCACTGTCTGCAATCTAAGAACTGAGATACATGAATGTGGGAGATAGAGGTGGGGAGTTGTTATTTAATTCGTTTTCTTTCTTCACTCACTTAAATCAAACACTGCAATGTACATACACTACAGTTGTAGTATTGCAGGACAAATTGATCACTTCATGACTTAAAGAACACAAAACTAATTATCACAGTGGTGCAATCAAACTTTCTGTTTAGAGAATCATGCTCACCAAAACAGTGTTTACCAACAGAATAATTATGTTGTTACCTTTGAAAGGCAAAATGGGACAGAATCAACATGCTTGGTGAGCTGTGCAACAGGAACACCAAGGGTTGTGGCAGCATTGAAGAGTCTTGCTTCACCCATATGAACCTTAAGGTCATGTTTTGCAGCAACCTCTTTTACCTGATAACAAAATTATTCAGGTTGGTCCATTGAAAGTGGCAATGTAGGTTTAGATTTAGCCTCTCCCTCCCATTACAGCACTGCTGCTACTAGTTAAAATTCACTTGCTACATATGAAATGTACCCCATAAACCATACAAACTCCCTTTAGATGACAGTTGTGGGAAGAAAGCCCCTCTACAGGCTACCTAATTGACAATAATCCTATTTAATTTCCATGTAGGTACAATGGTGGATCCAGACCTTGAGCTAAGGTGGGGGGGGGGGGGGCATGATTTTTTATGTGTGTCACAGTGCTGGCTTTTCTTCCTTCCACGTTTACTTTTTTTACTCAAATAAGGGGAGCCTGGGCCCCATGTGCCCCTCGCCTTCCCTGCCACTGAGGTGCACTCTCTTTGGCTTCATTATCCTGTGTGAGGCTCTTGCTTCAAGCTGCTACAAACTACCTTCCAATCAAGAAAGGAGAATTCTATCCTGAACATCAGTTGAAAGTCAAATTCAAAACCACTTCAACTTTCCCTGTTTATTGTAAATTTAGAGAGCATCCTCATTTGCAGATTTTAGCATATTAAAAGGAAAGAAGCACAGGAATAGATCAGTTGATGTCCTCCCATCACTGTCTTTTTAATTATTGCTGGAAATTTCCAATTATTTGAAGATACAAAACAATGATGGTAAACCAGTCTGAAATGATGCAGTAAATTTTAGTTGAAAATATGGTTCATTAGTGACAGCTTAAATCCTACCTTTTTTTGTCACCACAATCAAGGAAAAAAGGTTGGAATCTTAACCCTGATAATATACCTTTCGTAAATATTCCACTGGGAACACCCTGCCTCCACTTGCATTATGTGTCTGTTCAACACAAATCAAACGGCTGAATGGCTGATGTGCATCTCCTTGCGAACGCACTTTTTCCTCTACATCCATCAAGTCTAATGTGCCATCGATATTAGTGTGCACCTGCCGTGAGTGTACACCAGCCAATTGTGCAACTCCACCTTGCTCCCATAATATGATGTGAGCTGAGTCACCAACAAGTATTTCATCTCCTCGACCAGGACAGTGTCCCATTACTGAAAGATGAGGTTAGGATATGATTGTTATAGATAGTGATAAAAATAATATTATCGTACATGTAGTTATTAACAGTTAACAAATTTGCCTGGGGAATGTGACACTTCAGTATTGAAAGTACACAATCATCCCTTTGGCAATCACCCCTTTTCTGCCTTTAAAAGCACACACAACCCACAATTTCTCTATTCGCTCCGACAAAGGGCTAACGCTCGAAACGTCAGCTTTTTTAATCGTTACGGTGACATTGGAATCGAGGAATATATCACAATTCGTAACAATCGCGACAGAAATGGTGGCTGAGTTCTATTGTATTACAAGGACGCCTTAGCGGCATACGAGGAGCAGAAGTCCTAAGCACCATCGAAGGAGTATGGATTAATGTAAAATGCCAATCTCAAACATGGCTAACTGCCTGTGTATACAGGCCACCAACGGATCTTTCCTTCTATGGCGCATTCAATGTTTCGCTTGAGAAGGTCTGGTCTACGAGAAAAAATATTGTAATTGGGAGCGACCTAAATTCCGAATCGTCCTTTAAAAAGAATGAAAATGCGGAATCCCATTTTGGCAGACATCTCCTGCGCATTTTAAGATGATATGGAATGAAGTGTGTCAAAAGAACCGACCAGAATTTCTGAGGTAGCTCAAACATTGATTGATCTGATAATTGTTAGCCATCCGGGGAAAATCACTTCGGCTGGTGTGTCCCACTTGGGAATATCTGACCAGTTTTGTATATGGTAATTTACGAATGAGAAAGGAAAAGAGCCCCCTGATGATTAAGACCATGAATAATTACAGAACTTTTAACCAAGAACTTTTAACCAGCAGAAATTTTGAGATGACATCGAAAGCGCCCCCTGGAGTGTATGCGAGACTTTCGACGACATTGATGATCAGCTTTGGGCGTGGCAACACCTCTATCAGAGAATAGTGTCTGATCATATCTCAACCAGTGAGGAAGAGAAAAAATCAACTCCCATGGATAAACAATGAAGTAAAGGAAGAACAAAACAAACGTTACCGTCTTCTCAAACTCTACGAGGTCAAGAAAGAAGTCACACACTTGGAACCTATATAAAGCTGCTCGAAATCGCGTCAAGAGACTGATACGTCATGCGGAAATCTCGTATTAGTAGATGTAGAACCTGATCTAAATCCATGTTGTAAGTAAGTAAGTAAGTAAGTATAGGGTTTGTTAACAGTGTTTCCACAGAGTGGCTCTTCATCTGTCTCTAACTAACTAAATACATTATAGGATCAACTAAAACCTATTTAATGTTTACAATCATAAACTTAAAATAGGAAAACTTTCCAGTCTGTATACACTTAAAACTTAAACTAATTTAAAATTACTAAAGGCGTGCCTTCGCCCCGGTTTCTTAAGTATATAAATAAACGCGATTTAAAAAATATGAAGGTCATCACAGGTTTTCAGTTCTTTTGGTAGATTATCAAATAAAACGGCTGAGGTGTCTTGAAAGGTCCCCTTTCTAAAGGAACCTGTAGCCTAATACAGTCTGATGAGCGCAGCTCTCTACGTATAGAGACTCGTTGTAAGTTCAGATATGTTGGCCACTGTTTAAAATAAGGCACTTTAAAGGTCAACTTCAGCAAATTAAAATCCCTTCTTTCTTCCATAGGAAGCCAATTTAGCTTTAAAATGTCTCCATTGTTATTAACATATCTGCCATAAGCAAAACTTGCGGCAGCAAACTAAATGTTTTGAAGGCGCTTCAGCAAGTATCGTGGCAGAGGTGAAAAGACGGAATCACAATGGTCGAGTCTTGATAACACAAGTAATTCTGCAGGTCTCTTTCTTAGGTTGAAGTCTGTAAAGTGTTTCAACTTACGAAGTGTACGTAGGACTCCATAAGAGGCATTTGCCACATCCTTGACATGATCATTCCACTTCAAATTCTCTTGAAGTTTTACTCCCAGTAACTTTGTTTCACTCACTCTTTCCAACTGGCGATTCGAGATTTCCAATTGTGTGATCTGATGTTTAAGATCGTGGACTCGAACCAGTTGATCTGTTGATAGCACCATCTGTTTGGTTTTCCCCGGATTAAGGGAAAGATTTGATGTATAAGACCAGCTGGCCATGTGACTGAGAAAGTTGTTAAAGTCGGCAAGATTTTGCACGAGTTTATTAACGGTGGATCGTTTATGCAGGGTGATGTCGTCAGCATATTGGTAGCACGAGATTGAGTCGTTGAGGTTGTCCTGCAGATCCGCAGTATAGATGTTAAATAACAATGGGCCTAAAATAGATCCTTGGGGAGCATTAAACTGCAGACTTTCCAGAGCGGATTTTTGTCGTCAATAGATCGATTTCACATGACGTCACACGCTTTAGCCGCCGCCATATTGGCGCACATATCATTTTGCAAATCGTATGTAAATATATGGAAACACGCGCCAATTTTTTTAAATCGTAAGATGTTAATGGCTTTAAAAGCTAATTCTAAAGATTTAACAGCTTCAAAAGTGATTCCAGATCGTTCAACTTCTGTACCCTTGTCGGAGTACGCAAAAAAACTCGATTTTGATGTTTACAAGCGATATTTTGACAAAGTTCAGTGCATTGGCATCGACCCAGTACTGCTGAAGGGAAAAGCCTCCGAGCCGGAATTTCTTCCTCCCGTATAATCCACAGATATACTGTGTTATTTAGTCCTTGAGACAAGCTATTGCACAAAAGAACAGTTCAAGAACTTTCGTAGCCTAGAGGCCTACAACCAGCTAGTGAGTGGCTTTATTACAAGTGTACAAGGACATAAAATATGCGATATTTAACTTTATCTTCATAATTGTCATTGTAAATTCTTGAAAAGTTGTTAAGGTCATTGATTTTCTGTTTACATGTGGAGAAACATGTCTGAATACAGCCATGAGAACGTCAAGTCCAGGAAAACCAGTGTAAAATTTGACTTTATTGTCGTCATTTCTGAATCAGTTTTCATCAAATTGTTTCTCTGGTTCTGAAACAGACAAAGATTCAAACTCCTCGGTTTGAGTCATGACTCCTGTACCTTCCTCACCGTTCTGCTCATCAATCACATCATCAAATTCAAATAAATCTGCCACTTCGGCTCCCGGTTCATCAAGTTTTTGCTTTTTAGCTCTAATTTCCTCGTGAAGTAGCTCATAATCAGCACGCTTCTTGTCGAGAGTGCGAGCTCTGAAGTCTATCTTTGCGGCGACATCAAGCGCAGATTGTAGCTTTTCTCCTGAGGGTTTCTTACCATGTCCTAAATGGAGAGAGAGAACCCAGTCAGGATTGTACCTATCCCAAGGTTTAGCGGCGATTCCGCATGTAAAATGTCTACCACAGACTCGGCCATGATCCAAGTAATGACTAGGTTGCGCAACTTGATACCAACCACTGCTAAGCTGCAGCTGTATAAGGCTGCAGTCTTGCCCTATTTGACTTACTGCAGTACTGTATGGCACTTTTGTAGGGGAAGTGATGCAAGAAAAGTGGAGCATGTCCAGGAGAGGGGTCTTAGGGCACTTGCCCACCCTAGTGAACCGTAGATTGCAAGATATAGCGACCATCATGTATAAAGTAAAGTTTAAGCTAGCACCAAGCTATATACAAGATTTATTTTCAGAAAATCACACAGTGTATAACTTAAGAGTTAAAGAATTTACTATTCCAAGATTTAACTCTATTAATTATGGCAGGCATTACCTTAGGTATTTAGGACCTGTGCTATGAGCTAAGCTACCTTCCCGTATTAGGACGTTGAATTCACTAGCGGGTTTTAAGAGGGCAGTTAGAGGAATGGATTTGGAAATGTTAATGGACGATGGTGGCTGTGTGGGCTGCTTGGTTTGCAGTGCATGATTCTTAGTTATATCTTATTTAGGCTCAGACTATTCCTCCCCCCCCCCCCCCACGTCTTAAGGTCCCCTACCCTAATTCTGCTGACCACAAATTTTATGCTATTTAATCTTATATTAATACTTAGTTATTTATTATTTTATTTAAATTATCTTGTTGTGTCCTTACTTAGTGGTTTTATTACTGCTATTTTATAATTGACACATGAATAAAGTTCATCATCATCAAGAGGGAATCTGTGAGATCGGCCCGACTAACCGCAAATATCCAGAGATTTCTTCGCAATTCTGAAAGTTTTTGAGTTTCCTCTCCTTGATTAAGGACTACTACTGGTACTCTTGAAAATATTACGCCTTTGTCTCGATCAGTTCGGTTACCACATCCAAAAATCAGACATTAAACCATGTTTTCTTTGACTTCTCGCCTACACTTTGTGACACGAAATATACGCCAATATGGCGGTCGCTTAGAATAGTGTCACGTGACTGAAATCGATCATACTGACGGCGATCGCAGAGGTAGTTTGTCATCCAAGACAAAAAGGGTTTTGAGAAACCCATTCTGCACATCTTTTATATGATAACAGAATACGACACGGTGTCAAATGCTTTCGAGTAAGCCGCCAACACCATTAACTAAGGTAAGTTCGCCTTTTCTCATGGCCATGATTATATCATCTCTCTCTTGTTTTGAGGAAATCATGTTTTCATTGGTAAGATAAGACATCAGCTGATTAAAAACACATTTCTCAAATATTTTACTAATGGAAGAGAGAACTGAAAATTATTACATGAACAACGAGAGCCTTGTTTGAAAATCGGAACAACTTTAGCAAGTTTCATACTATTAGGAAAAATACCTTGGTTGATAGAAAGATGAAAAATATAAGTTAAAGGACGGCATATTTGCAGTGCTGCAGTTTTTAATAAAAGCGGATGAACCTTGTCAATCCCAAATTACTTCTTCGCATCAAGACTTTCTAGCAGTAAAAATACCTCTATTTCAGAGACCTGTGCTGAGTTAAAATTTTTTTCGTTTCTGGGAAAGATAAGAGGTTGCACTTCTATCAGTTTTTGCCAGTTGTGATGCTAGTGTAACTATAGAGGCAGTTGGAGATAGTAAAGGGTTGATCGCATTGTTTATTTTTTACCTGTAGCTTTTCTATATGAGAACTCGGCTGCTTGTTATTTATAAATAAATTAATATTGTCCCACATCTTTTTCGTGTTGTCTGATTTGGTCAAGAGGTCATTGTAAAAAGCCGTCACGATATATCTTATTGATGGAAACAATTTTTTTTCGATCTAATCTATATAATCTATACTTATAATCTATATAATCTATATCTATACGATCTATATATAATCTATATCTATACGATATAATCTATACTTCTTTGAGAAAACATAATTTCGAGTAATGAGCCATTTCTTGTATAATTTGTCTCTAAATGTTAAGTTATATATCATCGCCTGAGATTTACATGTATTTCTTTGTTGTTTTGATGCATATTTATTGCGTGAAGGAAATACTCGATATTAGTAGCAAAATTCCATTCCCGATATTCTCAACGGAAGCATGTATTTATTAGTGTTGTAAAAATTGACTTTGAATATTTGCTACGGTAGCAAATGCACACTGTGGGTATTTGCTACGGTAGCAAAAACGCATTTGTGGTGGCAAATACGCACTGTGAGAATTTGCTACGGTAGCAAACATGGACTTTGAGTATTTGCTACGGTAGCAAATACGCATTTGTGGAAGCAGGTACGCGCTGTGAGTATTTGCTACGGTAGCAAATTCGCATGAGTATTTGCTACGGTCGCAAATACGCACTGATGGTAGCAAATAGGTACAGCAATTTGGCTTTCTCTCTCTTCAGAATTAGAAGTTCGACTACGCGCAGATCCTTGTTGTCGCTCTGTTATAAAAGAATTTGTTCATGCTTTGAACTGTGCGTATATCGAGTTATGGATGCGCGTGGGAAGTTTGGAGAGCCCTCAAAAAGCTAGAGTAGCTCTCGGCTACACTTCATGCTGCTCTTACGCTTTTTCGTGCTTTCCAAACTTTCCAGTGCATGCATAACTCGATATACGCACGCTAAGCATGAACAAATTCCTAATTTCAGACAAGTTCAAACTTACCCTTCGTCTGGAGTACACTGGCAATATTGCACCTTGTTGTCACAATTCTTTAAAATGTACGAATTTTCCAGCCGTCGACACTAAAAATATGCTATCGGAGAAGGTTGCATCATTTTCTGAAAGGAATCTGTTGAGCCTGCACTTTCAGTTTTGAACGGAAATGTCCCTTGATGTAAAGATGAACAACTTGTAAGGTAATTCCTTCATTATAATCAGTCAAAAATAGGACATCGCCATGTGGTATACTGATATATTTGGGGCTTCGGCGCGAAGATTCAAATCAGCGAAGAAGCAAACAGCGCAGAATTACCTGAGTTTGAGGTGAGATATCTCCGTTTGATTTCATTTGCACTGTAGTTCTCGATCATGAGTTCCTCTTCGTATTTTTACTTGCCGTTCATCTTTATTGAGTTAGTGTAATGAGTTTAAATGCTTTTTGCATGATCGATATTCAAAGCGAAACCAAGCTAGTCTTAGCACACTCTGAACTTACACAAAACGCAGTCCAAGTAAGAGAACTAAGCTTCAATAGAATATAAGATTTGATCTATTTTTGGGCCACTGTCGTTCATTTGGGCTGGAAACAGCTAACTCTCCGTCAAAGAGGAAAGCAGCAAGCTCTTAATTCGCGCACTTAGCCTATGTTTTTTGACTTCTGTCTATTTATGTACAGATATACGCTTCAGTTATTTCAACTGAATTGTTTTCAGGGGACGGAAATACTTTGCGATAATTACTGCTGTAATGACATGCTCAGGGGAAGTAAGAAATCGTCCTCGATTGACAAAATTCATAAAGCGGCGTTCATTGGTACGTTTGCAGTTTGTTTGCGTGAATTTCTGTTTTTTTTTGTGTGAAAACAAGGGCTTGTTTCATGGACACGAAGCGTAACTCATCCTTAAGATTTAGGCGTCAAAACATATAGTCCCCTTATCTCTTGATGTTGATCTCTATTCATCTCATCTCTCATAGTTTCCTCTGAACATCGGCTGGCAGAAGATTTCCTTTGTTTGCTTATAACAGTACACGGCTTTTTCAAATCAAATAAAAAATGTTGTAAGCGTAACAGTTTAAATTTATGGGAAAACACCTGGAGCTCAAACCGTTGAGAACATAGCGGTGTGATTGGTGACTTTGAATTCTTTTTCCCCGAACATGACATGTATTTTGAGTAAGTCTCACTAACCAGAGTTAGTTGAATTCTATCAACTAGGATGATTATGTAATTTGGCCACTGTAAAGAGTTTGAAAGCTGACGTTTCGAGGTTCAGCTCTCAGACGAAGCGCTCGAAACGTCAGCTTTCAAACTCTTCACGGTGGCCAAATTACATTATCATCTCAGTCGATAAAACCCAAATTACCTTGGTACTCCCACCGACGTAGCACCACAGTTTCTTTAGAAACCTGCCCCTTTTAACTTGAAATGACATTGTTGTCCTTAGCACTGACGATTCTTGACCCAAAAACAGGATGTTTTTTCACAGAACTCACGAGGTTCTAAACTTTCTTACTCCTTAGATGGCCGCAAGTATCTGTCAAAGTCTGATCAATGAAGGCTGGAAATCCTACGCCAATGATCTCGGTGAAGCACCAGAAGCGAAAGGGATTTATACCATAGGTTTAGAGGGCGAAGGTATCAGTACGTGGGTCATTCAAACAACATTCGAGGGCGGTTCACGGAACACAAAAACCAAAATTTGAATATTGATAAATTTGTTAAAGATCACTGATTCAATTTAGATAATGAGAGGAATTTAATGATTAAATGGGTGCCAGATTCCAATGGCGCTTGTGTTGAGGGTCAGTACCTTGAATGTTTGGAGAAGAAACTCGGGCATCGGCCAAAATACAACATGAAAGGTGGTAATAAATGCAACTGAACTCCTCTTGCATACCTGAGACAAAAGAATCAAAACTAGCTTTTTAATGTGTCATTAGGATTAATCGTGCATGACAATCTCTTAAAAAAACTATGTTATGTAAACTGAAGATAGCTTAGAGATGTAGTTTTGTCTGCCCTAAAGTTTCTTTATCTGTGATGTATTTATTTCATAGTATTGTTCAGACTTAAACATCTTGTACAAGTGATCGAAGCTTTGCACTTGTGATTCACAAATGAATGAATGGGAGTATATAGCAAGATGATGGATGTAATTTCCTTCATTTTCACTCGATGACTATGCCATTGCTTATTATATATAGAACAATTTAATAAATCTTACTCGTGTAGGTCATGTTAGATTTGTCTAGATCCACTTTTCTTATGCAACTACCTGTTGGCGTTAGTTTCCTTCAAATATCGTAAGGCTTTTTGTCAAGTTTCGCACTCCAAGCATATGGCACATAGACTGTATTTATCTTTTTCATGAGCTCCATTGAATTATTGATATTATTGAAAAGGTCAAGCTGTCGACAACCAATAGGGCATGAACACTTTTCAGGCTAACTTGCGTCAATTAATGTGCGAAGAAGGAATAAATCTCGGTGCTGGGGCTAGTAAAACAAAACATTCTCTTAAGTGCTCCATATAGTACTAAATAACTCATTATTTTCTATGAAGCTCTGATGGCAGCCGTTAATAAACATTTTTCGTCCATTTTACATGTATCCGTCCAGCTGTCGATTGACAGAAAAATTCTCCGTGGGAGATATGAATCTCAGGCTAACGACGATATCTTCCGAAATTCAATGTCATTGGTCGGTTATACCAAAGTTGCCACTTGTGATAAATCTTTCGTTCACTTTCCGTCGTACTTTCCCTCGATTTTTCGGCGTAGTAACTCACGAAAATTTAGAAGATGCTGGACATATGACTGCATATCTTTGGACTAAACTGATGTAATAAATTTTCTTTAGCATATACTCAAACTATTACTATACTCCATGATCCAGCTTTTTAGCAATGCCTTATTCATGGCTCCATCGTGTTCGTAACGTAGTTTGAAAGGATGGATAAACGCCAAGGTGGTGTTATATGTTTTCCACAGGAAGTCAGACTGTTTGTCTCCTACCCCGGCCATGTAAATCCCAGGGATATACTCAAAATTGTCCTCCTTGTCAATTATTCGACACATTGTAGGAACTGCAATTTCCAAGAACGTACGATACTTGTAGAAGATATCAGATAGTGTTTTGAACTCATCCGCAAATTTTCGAGGAAGGTAAAATATGTCTGAGCGACCCCGAGGGCAAAGAAATGTCCAGTTCCTGTTCTGTTTGGAAAGATCAATCGACCCTTTGATGTTCCCTAACACGCTACGGGAATGGACAGTCCCGTTAACTGATAGACTGCTCATGTTCGACAACGTTTCAGTTGTAGAGGAGTTGTATAGATTCCAGATATCATCGTATGCTTTCTGACAAGTGCTCTTTCCATAGGGGGAATTCCACCAAGACCAATTTTCAGGCTGAGTATACTTTAATAGAATCGGTACTTTTGGCCCTTCCCAGATTTTGTTACGGTCCATTCCAATTAAATTCCAGTAGTTAAGTATTACTTCATCGCCGATGAGTAAATATCCCTCGTATCCCGGATATTTTTCCATGGCACGTGACATGCACGTGTAGCTGAAGTATCCTTTGAAAATGGACTGAACTAACTCGATGTTGTGTTCTTTCGACTCAGTTGATCCACAAAATATGATCGTTGGAAATGCATTCTTATAAAGGCCTGAGAGTGTTGGAATACTTGAGTAGACAGGAAAGTTGAACACAACTACAAGCACAATGTCTGAAAATGCATTGTGGAGACAGGAAGAGTTTTCTCCATTGCGTACAGCTGGTGGAGAATAATAATTTACTTTTTCTGGGAGCGGATAGTTTCTAGAGATGGGAAAAAAGCCTGCGAAAACAAACGATTTAAGTGAAAACGTGAAAATAAAAGGGGACGTTTAAGATGCCCCCTTCTTCATCCATTTCTTGTGAGTACGCTGTAAAAGAAGCCTTTTAACCCGCGAAGGGACCAGTCATTATCTATCACGAGTCAAGTTATAAAATAACTACGCGCTAATCGTGATTGGTCGAGGGGCCTCCGTGGGGAATCCCATTTCGCGGCAAGTTTAAACCAATAATAGACTTGTTTGTGAAAACACCGCGACATAAACAAAGGGCAGTTGAACGCTCTCAGTGATGGACTCCTTGTTATTACTATTGTGACACAGCCATAATCCTCTGAATCCCCCCCTCCCCCACCCAACCCTGGACGGTAAAGAATGGTCAATCCCTAAGTAGTTTTTGATGTCGCATAACTGAACTTTATGTCTTCTTTGACATCGAAAATTGCTAACCTATGGCGGAGATATGTTCCGGAGCGAAGCAGGAAAATCATGCAATTCTGAAGACATCTTAGTAAACTGCTAGCTGCACAAGTGAGCTACAAGGCGCAGTTCTCAAAAATCTGTTGGTTTGGTCGACACCGAAAAAAGTTATCTTATTTTGAGTCAAGAATGCCTTGTTGTGGAGATCTTGTTTGTTCTAAGGATAAGCCATCTCCCTTTTTTTTCGTCGTTTAGCATCGAATACGTTTCCTCGTATTAGGTAGTTCGGTCGGATTGAAAGGCAAAACCTAAAAAAAAAAATCACATGAAGTCTCTGAATAGGAGACCTGGTATCTCAGCATCATTGCTGTAAAGCCTGGAAACATTTCTGAAAACAACAAGACATAACCCAAAATAAATATGGCGGAAACGCTGGTTGATGTTACAGCGTGGGATAAAACTACACCTACTGCACAAAACTACACCAATCTACGCCAAACTACATCTACTACGCCAAACTATACCAAACTACACCTACTACACCAAACTACATGTACAACACCAAACTACACCAAACTACGCCTCCTACACCAAATTACACCAAACTACACCAAACTATACCAAACTACACCAAACTACACCTACTACACCAAACTGCACCAAACTACAACTACTACACCAAACTACGCCTACTACACCAAACTGCACCAAACTACATCAAACTACAGCAAACTACACCAAGTGTAAAAAGAAGGCTTTTTGCCATCACAAATAAACGGACGGACGGGGAACAATTCGATAAACTTCCTCTGGGAAAAGGCCTTCATAGGGGCACTCGCTGGCTGCGGGAAGGCCGGAATCTATTACGGCTGTTGACCATCCTTGAGACATTGACTAACAACAACAAGGTTGGCTCCAAAGTAGATTTATTTTGTAAGCGCAACTGAACTTATTGGCTTTTGACCGAACTGAGTTTGACAAGGCTTAGGACCTGGCTTGACCTGGTTTGACCAAAGAAAGCTCTAATAATAAACACTTCTATTTAAGCCTAAAGTACAAAGGATTAGGTAAGGCTATGAATTATCTAAAGAATCACGTAATCTACTACAACGATTGGCTGGGCAGGAATTTCGCATTTTTCAAGATTAATCACTCTCGAAGAGCTCTGGTGGATAACAACTACACAATAGGCCATGACAGGTAGCGGTTACAGTTTAACACTATAATGATAGTTACAGTTATGATCTAATAACAACTGTTTACGGCTGACTGAAAGGGAATTGGTAGTATTTACGCTTTGCTGAGCTTAGCAAAATCTCGCGGTTTCTACGTTGAATTTCATATATTTTTAGCGCTAGCACAAAAAATTCGATAACTTAAAATCCTATCTTTACACAAACTACAACTACGTATACTATATCAAACTACACCAACTACACCACACAACACTAAACTACACCTGCTACACCTACTACATTATCTCCTCGATTGTATTATGGAACAAACGTTGTTTTTTCATTCAGATAGTGTAGAACCTTGTTCTATATTCGTGTCGGTAATCATGGAAGTATTACCAATATTTATTTAAATCTCACCTACCATAAATGGTGCCATCCCAGGGGGTACTCGATATATTCCTGATTTGTTACACGACTCAGGCAGTCAGAGGGCCAATAACTAAAATCAACCAATCAAAATGCTCTATTGCCGGTCCAATATTCTCTAAGTATTGGACTGGGCACTGTCCCGAATGGTCCCGAATGATACCGCACTTGTGTCCCTTTGAACTTCATTCGTATACTAAATCTCTTATTAACCAAGCTTGCTCGGGACCATACGGGAAGAATATCGGCCCTCGGTCTTTTTTGTACGGACCTCGCTGCGCTCTGTCCGTACTGTCAAGACCTCGGGCCGATATTCTCCCAGTACGACCCTCGCGCTTGGTTAATAAGATATATATATTCCTGATATATTCCTGATATATTCCTGATATATTCCTGATATATTCCTGATATATTCCTCGATATATCCCTGATCCTGTTTAAGACAAATATCGCTGATTTTCCAACCCTGTTTAAGACAGAATTCCGATTTTTGATACCCTGTTTAAGACATTTAATGTGCCTGGTATCAATGCCAAAATCAACAGAATTCAATACTAATTAAAATTAGAGCTTGTAAAAATTTTGCTGTTTATCTTCCAAGAAAAGATATCCTGTTTAAGACAAAAATTGATAAATCGATACCCTGATTAAGACAAAAATGATAAATTCGATACCCTGTTTAAGAAAAAAATTTCGAAAAACATAGTCCCTAGCTGGCCGCACGTCCCCATTAAGCCCTTATAAGGGAGTACCTCCCGGGGGTGCCATATACCAACGACATTGCTAGAACAACGAAAAGTGTCAGCCCTCGATTTGACATCGAAATATTGCCGCAGAATATGTGATTTGACATAGCACACTTCAGGTTCACGGGTTCTAGAATGGCAAATAGCGTTAATAATTGGACAAATCTTCCGACGGCTTTTTCCTGTCGATTCAGAGCAAACAAATCGATCACCGCGTAATTCCTCCACTACTTCAGACAGCTACATATTTAGTCTAAGAACGAAGGCTTGTATCCAGCTGATTTGGATGTATGATTGAAATGTGTGAGTCTCTGGTTTAGGAAAAATCGAGAAAAGGTGAGAACATTTTTCAAGGAAACGAAATTTTGTTGTGGAGATGACAATCAATAATTCCTAAAAAGAAAAGTTTTCCTTTTACCCTCTCAGAATCGAGAGATACTGATGCTTGACGTTGAGAGTATTTAGAGATTAATCTAGTTCATTGAAAAATATTCCAACATCTTCTCAGGGAAACTCAACCATTATAGTCTATCGACAAATATGTTTTCTCGGAGACCTGTATTGCCCACGTGCCGACTTACAGATTTGGACTGTGTTGGAATAGCCTTGTTAGAGTAGCTGTATTTCTGAGCTCGGTAAAGAAATACAGAAAGATGTTTTTCGTCTAGTCACGAGCGAGGAAAAAAGATCTTTCTTATTCTTTACAAAACATGACGCTTTCTACATTGCCAATCATAGCACTAGCAGTATGTAGGACGCGCATATGAACTTCGCAATGAGACTTGTTTACCATAGAGTCTCTGTGGCTCCAGCGGTAGAGCATCGGAGCGCGGAAATCCGAAGGTCTGAGGCTCGATTTCTCCGTCATGGGGACTCTTTCTATATTTATAAATCGTTTTCATTTATCTATTTGTACGTGATCGAGAATCTTTGGATAGTATTTGTTACGTGTTTCAGAGAAATTCCCGCTATGATATTAAATCGATTTATTTATAAATACTGAGTTTTTATAAATAAATCTATTTTATGATTATAAGGGCCTCACTCAAGCAGATGTTCTCTCTCAAGGTTTTTTTAGTATAATGATTCGCCGAAGTATGTTGCCCTATTGTTAAAACAGCAAGACATGATGTGCGGAGAGTTTCCAAGGGCTACGAACACTTTGTTGAGGCACGTCTAAGAAGAAAATTGTGTGGATTGCAAATAATTTTCATTGCTTAATCAACAAAATCAAGATGGAAACAGTCGAATTATCTAGGTCCAAACCAACTGGAGCTTTGCCAGGCACTTTTTTGCGTTACTGAGACACCATTGTATTAATGTTAATCAAATCGTTTATAACGTCACAGGCAAATGCTCTAGGAGGTTAAACTTACTAAAGATGAAAAAAATGAGATAAAGACGTGATGAACTTTAAGGAAACACTAGCACTTCCACAGATACTAAATTAACGCGAAATGATATAGACAAGCGATTAGCTTACCTAGTACGCTTCAAACGGAGTCAAATTCGCTGCCACAGGAAAATATTATCAAACAGTGTTGAATATTCCCACTTCATTCGTTGAGTAAGATGGAAATAATCGAGTTATCTTGGTTCAAACCTACTGGAGCTTTGTAAGTTTGAAGCGATGACGTGAGAAGCGGCGACCCACTCAGAATAATAAAGAGTGTGGAGTGAAAGACATCAGTTTACAGATATTGCAAATCATTTTCACCGTTTAGATCAACGCAGGTAAAAGTTTATCATGTAGCGTTTTCAGGCGAGAGAATTAGCTACACCCTAAAAGGGACTGTTGTCGGTATCAATGAATAAAGCTTTCTTTTAGCCGTAAGGATTTATGGTAAAGAACATTCTGAAAATTAAAGGTAAATTTCTAACGAAGCGCGACCCAAATAAACCATCGTGGAAGAAATTTGCCTAGCCGAATCGGGTTTCGTGTCACAAGCTTTTGATAGCTGAAACTACTCTCATTATATAACAGTTATGGAAGGATTCCTATAGTAATGTTGTTTTGGTAAGATGATAGATTTCAGAAATAATTCCAAGATGGCGTCTTTTTTTGACACGTTTCGTCTTAACTGCGTTTGCTTTCTTTAAGAGAATCGCAACACAAAGCATATATTGATATGAGCGGATAACTTGTAATGAGTGTCGACCCTCCCTTCTAACTTGAAGCACTAGACAAACTGAGTTTATCATGAAACAGTCTGAATGGATGGATTGACGTGCACGTATCGATGCGACATCGTTCCACTTATTTCTAAACCAGAGGAACTAGTCTGGTTTATTGAGACACCATTATACTATTGTTAATGGACTCTATTATCGCTTGTAACGCTACAGGCAAATGTTTTAGGAGATTAAGCTTACCAAAGTTAAAAAAAATGCGATAAAGACATGATGAACTATGCGGAAACACTAGCATTTCAACATATACTAAATGAACGCAAAATGATATAGACAAGCACTTAGCTTACCTTGTACGCTTTAAACGGAGTCAGGAGCCATTACCCGGAGCCTTCATCTCCCATACAAGCCCTTAGAGTCAACCCTTTCCGACGAAAAGTTATTTTTAGAAATAGTTTTCGCGCAAAATTTGTCACGCCCTACTGTGTTATAATCAGTCAACCAATCAGTGCGCAGCTCAGTCATGTTCATACTTTTTTGTGTTCTGAAGAAGCTTTGAAAACGATGGCGGAAAGGCTGCAGGGAAATTTATCGGAGTCATCGGATGATAGTTCAGCAAGTTACGTACTTTCTAGCGAGTCAGTAGCATCTTCTGCTAGCACCGAGGAAGGAGACTCAAATGAGGACAATCTTTCGGCTTCTTCAAGCCAAGGGAAGCGAAAACCCAAACGGAGCGGCTTTCGGCGACGAAATCCATGCGGACTCGAACAAAAAAAGCGAAAGATTCAACACTTAACGATGAAGAAATGGAAGTGTTGATCTCTTGGATTTTTAGTTTGGAAGAATCCAGTAAAGTAGAGACCGAAGTAAGGGCAACCCTTACGGACGATCCACGAATAAAACTGGAGCCTGAGCGGATAAAGGTTGCAGAACATATCTTAGACGTCGCTCAGAAGCCGTTGTTTGAACTGTTGATCGCTGGATTTTGCCGCACATTTTCAACCTTAGTCGAACAAGCGTTCGACCGTGAAGACAAGTACAAGAAAGCGGCCTTCTCAGTGTCATGGATGAAATTCTTGGCTAGTTTTCATCCCGGAAAACCTACACAGGAGCGAATGATCTTCGAAAGATTACTGGCGAATTTAAGCACAAGCCCTCGAGATGATGTTCATTGTGTTGTGAGTGTTATTCACGCGATAGTCTATGAGATCATTCATGAACATGTGCGCCTGAGAAAGACAAAGAGCGGAACGGCTGCTGACGGTTTTAATGGAGGAAGATGTCAACTTTTGAAAGAATCGGACGATACTTTGTTTCGGTATTGTGGGGCGGCTCTGCAGCGAATGATTAAACTGCGGAAGGAGACTCTTGCTGGAAAAAAAGGACGGGGAGATTTGTCAGAAAAGAGGAAACCGGTTATGGAGCAGGAATTGGAAATTTTACTGCAACTAGTTATGAAGGATAAATCGGACATTACCTGAAGTCTGAAAAATCTTTTGATGAGGGAAATCTGGTGCTTCCCAGAGATGAGATGATGACGTTTTTGCGATCTGTTGACGACGAAGCGCGGGAATTTGCAACGGACAGTAACCTTCGTCGATACCCAACAAAGTTTTAAGAATGTGCCAGGAAGCAGTTCTAAACAATGGAACTTTTGTTTGGTCGTGGTTTCCCTAACGAACCTGGTGGACACTGACGCGGAAATAATGGTTGGTATCTTTAAAGACTTGGTTTCAAAATTGGCAAATACTCGAATAAACGAGTTTATGAATGCCAGGATTGAAAGAGATCTTAAAGGTCAGAATAAGGTGGTTGACGCTGATGAGATGCTCAGACCTCGCTTAAAAGCGTATGCATTGGCCAAAAAAACGCATGTAGAATATTAAGCATTACTGCCTTCTTTTTTTTTTTTCCCATGTCGTTTCGATGTAAGACCAGGAGCCCGTTAGTCGGCACCATTACATTAGTAATGGGTTCCTGGCTCATTCGAGGTGTAAAAGGTCTCGGATATAGGACGAAGATTATTCACCCTTAGTTTTCCTGTACCCACGCGAACTGCACTTGTAGTAATCATAAAAATTTTCGTGCAATTATTGTGGTCGTGAAGTCGTATCGCAACGACCGGTTTCCATCAGTTTCATTTGAATTTTCCTTGAATACATTCCTGCCGTGATTTCATTTTGGTGTTTTTATTTTTCTAGTTGGTAAAAGAATAGTAACGATTGGCCAGCCAGTTAGCCAGCCGGGTAAACTATAGATGATAAACACATAACAAAAATAAGAGGTTATAGTGACAGGTGTAATGTACATAAGGTGAACCTCTCGGGCAAACTGTTCGTAGCCATCTTTTCCACTCTTCCGGGTTAACTGGTGAGAAAGTAAGTCATTTTAATTCCTTAAATGTTTATTGATTAAATTACAGTTGTACAATAACTGCCCTGAATAAGGGATTTCCTTTCTTGACATTCACTTTCATTTAAGGAAATTCAATAGATTGCTCCCATGATGTAAATATTAATGTTGAAGATATTATACCTTTACAGGTATTAACCAATACTAATCATTTGAGTGCAAACTTTCCCCGAATTATTTTTTAAATTGCGCAGCAAGACTTTCCTTATTTACAGTAGAACACAGTAACTCAGATTGCAATTATACTCAGACATATTATTTCACTAATGAGTGTGCATGTAAAAAAAAGAGGCCAATGTTCTTATCAACAACATTGAGCCCACATAATTACGTAACAGTGCACAAAGCCTACTCCTTAATTATCATATTTACAAGGGGTGAAACAGCAAATTCTGTTTCAACATTGCTGATTAAGATTTACCATGGGGAAGCAATTCCTGTGAATGTAATCAAGGCAGTTGCAGTCAACAGCTACTCAAAGTGTTTCTAACACTTTAGTTGTGACAACTTCCCCTCAATGAATGTCTCTTAATTCGCGCAAACACTTTATTAATTGAACTTAGGCATTAAATAATGCACCCAAGTAAACGTGCCAATATTAAGCACCAAATGTTGATCCAAAAGCAGTCCTGAGTAAGCAGTAATAAGATTGCTTGGACAATCAGCCATCAATATAACAGCACCACTGTTGTTGTGGATATGGTTATCAATTAAGGCACAAAGGCCGTTTGCTTGAATGAAAATTCCCTCTGACTTGCCATTTGCAATTAAAACTCCATAGGATGGTTGCAGAACATTTCTTAAATGTCCTGCTAAATCAGAAAATTCATTTGCATTATTGAAGCCAAAAATTGCGCTTACTGATTGGACTTTGTACTCAGTGCCGGCAGCCTGGACTATGTCTTCTACATCTAAGTAAACAGCCGTGTCACCGAAAAGATCATCGTATATATCATTACCATCACATATAGCATTTACAAATAGTGTGATCCACAACTGAGGCAACTGTGCCCAAAGTAATGAAATATCTAGTTTATGCATCATTGCATAGTGCCCAAACCTAACTGCGATAATTGTGCAAGCATTGCCGCCCTGCCTTCCTCCTAGTGAGGACTGTGCTATTGTTGCAGGAAAAGAAAACTGACATAGAGATCTAGAAACAATCGTGCACTTTACAGAAATATGATCGTTAGTTGTAATTGACTGCCCATCGATGTTTAAAATTTGGTCTCTGTAACCTTTCTCAGAGTGTTGATTTACAACTACATCTTTCCTGTTGATCAACCTGCCTAAAGCAGGTGAGTAGGCAATGGCAGATAGATTTCCACCACTTGTGTGTTTTAGCACACTAAAAATTGACTCTAATTCACTGCCATTGATTCTGAGAGGGCTAATAAAGTAACTCCCATCTGGTGAGACACTGGTAAAAAACCATTCACAAAATAGAAGGAATTCATGCCCAACAACTCGAAGAAGATCCCAAGGCTAGGACAGAGAACATAAGAAGATTTGTTATTGACAGCAAAATGATTTAATTTAATTTAATGAAAATCGTGTCAATTTCCTTGCTCTCTTCCTATGCTTGGGAGGAGACTTGTCAGTGAAATTATATCAACTCAAGCAAGTTTTCCTCTCATTTTACTTCGAATTCAAGTCTTGTTTGCCATAGACATTAATACTTATGCCTTTTTCTCTTATGGCAAGTTAATAATAACGTTATTGCTTTGACTTAGTGGTTCTGACATGACATAGTGAGCCATAATGCGGATATTATTAGGCTCATATCCCAATGCCTCGTAGTCTTCCAGAAATCCCGAGCACAGTGTTTGATGCGAATTAAGGAGTTTCTTAGCAAGATCGACAACAGCGCCATGCGCCCATTATTGAAGTTTGCCTGACATGGTAATTGCATGTTCATACACTGGACATTGTAAACTCCAAGAGCCGTCAACATTGGCAATAAGTCGAACAGGCCGGAATGGTCCTGTCTGGTTGTCGTAGGTGTGTTTTTCAGATGGATTCAACACGAGCACACGGCCAGGAGTGGCAATTTCATCTGACCTCTCAAAGGGGGAGTGCTCGAAAGTAAGATCTAGTATCTCACCAACTAAACTTGAGGCTAAAATTTCTTGGAGCCAACTTTCCAGTCTCTCAGTCCCGTCATCTTTCCAGTCTTTCTTCTGAAGGAGTTTTCTTTTTACCTTTTCCCTTGCAGTTTCCGAGACGGACACATCGCCAATGGAGCTACTGGAACTCGCGTTTCCTTCCATACCATCGCGATCTGAGAGGGCGAAATTTAACGTCTTCCTGCTTTTACTACCTCGTTCTCCCTCACTAAATTCGAATCCTCACCAGAACGCTTAATTTTTTTAAAAATATGTTCTATTGCAAAAGGATTCTTTCCATAACAGCCAACTAAATGATTATTCGAACTGTGTAATCGCCCTAGTTTTACTTCGGACAAGAAACACACGCTATATAGGGATATTTTTCGGATATTTTCCATCTGTCATATATTAACCATTCATCTAGTAACCAGTTTCCCTCGGCCGTAAAGACAGGAATGGATAAAACATATAAAGGAAAGCGGTGGTGGAACAAGGAGTAAACTTGTTGACCAATTTCCCTCTTCTGCCGCCATTTATTTTTCTCACTATGGCAATATGTGGACGTCTTGGAAAAAATGTATTTTCGCGGGAAAGCCTGTTCTAAAAATAATTCTTTAATGGAAAGGGTTGACTCAAGGTTACAGCACATATGGAGGCTCCGGGTAATGGGCTCCTGACATGGCTCTCAATTTCAGGGGGGGAGGAGGGGGCAAGGGGAAATCAGTCGTCACCAGGAGTTTAAAAATGTGGCCTGTAGAAAATTGACTGCCAATTAACTACCAATAAAGTTAGACTATTACAGTGCCTGATTTTTATTGTGACACACCCAAATCCTTGGAGTTTCGCCACCCCCACCCCCTGGCGATAAATAATGGTCGGTCCCCTAGGAATTTTTGATATTGCATAACTGAATCTTATGTTTTCCTTGACATCGGAAAATATACAAAGCTTGGAAAACATTGTGGAAACAACAAGACCAAAATAAATAGGGCGGAAACGTTGGTTGGTGTTACAGCATGGGAAAAAAACCGTTCCCGTTTTTGTTCCCGCTTTTCTCTAAGGCGTCACTTTGTTAAGTTTTCAGATGAAGAGATTTATTCGAAGTGGAAAATTGTTCAACTACGTTGTTTTGTTTTTTTGAAATGCCAAACTGAGGATGGCCATAGAGAAGAGATGGATTAAAATAAGGACGAGTCACAGGTGCAACATGTTGCTTAGCGGCTAAGTAGGTCTAAGCATAGTTGTATTTGCTGTCGAGTTCAATCACAGCTGAAGACAAAATTTGGATGGTTGAGGTTGTAATTATTCATTCCATATCTACCACCCGCCGGTCACCGCCTCATCACCCCGTTGCAACGGTAGAGGCAAAAGATAAATGGTTTCTGGAACTTACTTCTCCTCTAACACGTCCATTTCTTTAATTTTCCTGATGTGAACAGGAAACTGATAAACACTATAATGGAAACAATCTCACCTACCATATATGATGCCATATACCAAAGATACCGTTATGACAACGACCAGAGCCAGCCATCGATTTAACATCGAAATATTACCGCAGAACATGTGAGTTGACATGGCACACTTCCAGTTCACGGGTTTTAGAATGGCGAATAGCGTTAACAACTTGACTAATCTCACAATGGCTTCTTCCCGTTGGTCGAGCAAACAAATCGATCACCACGAAATTCCTCCACCACCTCGGTCAGCCGCATCTAAGCCTAAGAACGAAGGCTTGTATTCTGGTTTGGGCGTATGATTGATATTTGAAAGTCTCTGGTTTAGGAAAAATTGAGAAAAGGTAAGAAAATTTTTCAAAGAAAAGATATTTGTTGTAGAGATCACAATAATTCCTAAAAGAAAAGTTTTCCTGTTACTCTCTCAGGGTCGAGAGATAATGGTGCCTAGATGTCTAGTGTTGTTATAGATTTATCTAGTTCACTGAATAAGATTCCAAAATTTTCCAATTAATCTAAACTATTTTAGTCTGTGGTCAAATATGTTTTATCCGAGACCTGAAAATCTGGGTATGGATATGGGGGCGCCAGAAAAAGACTTCTTCCCCTCTCTAGAAAGCTTGTCGTCTCATACAATATTCATGATTGACTTTCTGTTTACTTTTAGTGGAAAGGTCAACAAAATTATGGTTCAGGCTTGTGGCCGATTAACGCGCGCTCTGATTGGCTCAGAGCTAGAGCAGTCCATTATATAACGCCTCTGTATTGCCCACGTGCCGACTTATGGATAAGCAATGAACGAACGAAACCAAATGGTCTGTTTATCGACCGCAGGTTTTTTTTTATCTTTGTCTGAAAAGTCGAATAGCTGCTAGCTGTATACAGCAAGGACCCGTTTGCACCTGTTGAGAGTAAATTATGCTCCCTTCTTTGGGTTGGTATTTCCTACTCCTTAGAAAAGGAATTTAAATCAATTTAAGCCGGTGAACTTCATAATAGCATTTTTCGCTATATTTAATCACATGCGCTGAAAGAAACGACCTTGCAATCAGGAAATGATGTCAGCAAAATCCTTACTAGTATAGATAAGGAAAAACTTTATTTGGGTCCTGGATCGCATGTAAACTCGTGATAGATTTACATCTAACAAGGTGTTGTAAAGCGTTTTCAAGGCTTGATATTTCAAGCATTTTTAGGTTTGCCTTTTTTTTTTATAAAGTCTCGCCTATTCGCCGCTACGTGCTATCTTGATGAATCTATAGTTTTGATCATTTATTTTTAGTGTGTGCTTGAACTTGGCTCAGCACTTACCGTGCTAGACATTTTAATCTCTTGTTATGGTTTAGGATAACTAGTTTGCTAGGTGGTCATGTTTGAGTTGGTAAAACTGACCTTGAGTTTTACCCACACTGAACATCCTGTTTTGGAAATTCCCACGGTTAGCTAACCCAAACATGTCTGTGATTTTTGTATTTAATACTGGGGTACTCCTTGCTGAAAGTAGTAGAAAATAAGCAGTGGAACAAGAGAGAGAAAATTAGCTGTAGTGGAAGCAGCAGTTTAGGAGAATAAAGAAGAAAATTACAGAGTCTCAGTATCTCTTGTTAATTCGCCAAGCGAGTGGTAAAACCGCCACAACAAAGGTATTGTATTGTATTGTAGTAGAGAAGTGTGACACCTAGACGAGTACAAATAACGCCATAGACGAGTACAAATATCACGCGGTATTTGTACTCGTCTATTGTAGTACCGGTTAAACAGGTTTTCTCGCATCGCGCAAGCAAAGAATTGAATTGTAGTTACGAAAAAAAATGGCGGACAATTTGTATCATATTTCCGTCGACGAAGAGTCAGAATGGCTGGCAAATATGCATCCAAGTTTTTTAGATGAATCGAACGAAGAAAAACAACTAGACGACCTGGAAATTTCTTCATTTATTGAAAAAAATAGAAACAGCAACACGACAACGCGCCCATTCCGTTCCGCTTCGCATACTTCTGTCACTTCTCCTCGCCAGGGCAGGTAACATCTAAATATTTCTCACGATTTCTTATTGATTTTGTAGACGTTATGTAGTATAAAATCAATAAGATAACTCGAGAAGCTACCTAACGATGGTTATTGGCCTTGTACATGTAGTTTTGCTTCAGTTTTTTTTTTCCCGAGTTATATTCCCCGCATTAATTAATAAAAGTATAGGTTGTTGACCGTAGCGACGACAGCGGATAAAGACTTGCTTTTAGTTATTACAAGCATTTTCATACATGAGTCCTTCAAAAAGCGTTCAAGCATGATTCAACGTTCCCAAAGAAATAATACTGAATATAAAGGAAGAGTGTCAGTGTTTGTGGTAGACGCTTGTTCTTGCAATTGTGGCCCAGGACTTGAGTCCGCCTGTCACGCAATCCTTACAGAACATTTCGAGACAGCGGAGGGCAGTTCACGCGGCGAATACACAATCAATATTTGGCGCTAATGCATGGTATGTACAAATTTATAGACAAAACTTAAATGAAAGTGTAAATATGGTAAACGTATTTATTTTACGGTTTGTAGTCCGTCCTCGGGCCGCTTCGAACTGGACGATGTTGCATTTTGGCATGTTTTGTTTCAAAGATAAGTGCTAAAAATTTAAATCTCAGGTAACCTGAGCAGCAGAAAAGACAAATGTTGATCAAAGTTAACTTTTTATTCAGATTGGTAACGATATTTCGCTCCCGAAGCGGTCTGTTATCTTTTCCAAGTGCGCATTGTTGATTTTTCACCTGCAATTGCGTGACAAGGAATGGCGCGTTTTGACCTCTGAGTCACTTTTGTTTGGGGTCCTAAAATTTCGTAGTTTGAGTAGCCCAAAAATTTTATTGGAGTTATTTGAAGAAGAAACCTTGTTCTTTCACTGGATTAACTTGATATAACCCCATGCCATGTACCAAGGTGCGATTTTACCCTATCAATTTTGCCATTTTTTGTCCGCCAAAATGAGTGAAATATTGGAAAAAACCAAAAATTCCCCAAAAATTTAGATTGCAACGGAATCGAACAAAGAACACTTCAGATTGTTTGTAATTACGTGTTATTTTCATTTGGAAAATATTTGGTCACATTTACTGATTTTTTTATTTTCAAGCGACGTTCAAATAACGGTTGTCTAAACCTCGTGAAGCTGACGTGAGAGCCACAAAACCGATCTTGCCGCCGTTCGCGAAAAATAAAAATGCAATTGAACTCAAAGTATTTTTTCTAGAAATAGTTCATCAAGACCTATATTCTGGCAAAGTTTGGGGATTTTCAATTTTTTCATATTGCACACCTCCGGGCGATATTCACGGACGGCCGCTCTTTAGCTCCATCTAAATCACAAATGTGATTTAAATCTAAATCACATCTAAATCACCATCTAAATCACCATGGCGGCGATCCTCAGAGGACTTAACGATACTTTGGCACAATTGCCCAAAGCTTCAGAAAAGCAGACAGCGACACTCGCCAGTCTTAAAGACGACATCCTCCTTCGTCCTGAATCAGACGAGGAGGCAGAAAAGGAAGACTTAAACACGAGAAATGCACAACTAAATATTACTGCCACGTTAAATAATGTGTCAGAAAACATCTCAGACACGCCCTTTTTTAGGGTACAGCCGGGGACACAAGAGTGCCCCGAAAAAACCCAGCCAATCCAACAACAAAGATTAAACGATAACCAGGTGAGGACACATCCTAAATCATTTATGGATGGGGATTATTTGCATCAAATGGTCCGTATTTTTTCAACAGGACAGCTGAAGGACCATGTTGGTTCCTTGGAATCTTTGACAAATGACCACGTCATACTTGATGCCATAAAGCACTACCATATTGAGTTTGAAGCTAATACGCCCGTCCAACCTCACCCACCAAAACAATTCCACTTCTCACCTGGTGAAAGGGAGATAATAAGTGAAGAAATATCTACACTTCTCCGTAAAGGAGTTTTGGAAAAAACTGAATATGTAGAGGGGGACTTCCTCTCAACTATATTTGTGCGGCCTAAAAAAGATGGCAGCTACAGAATGATTTTAAATCTCAAACCTCTTAATGAATTTGTCTCGTACCACCATTTCAAAATGGACACTATTCAAACAGCTCTTAAACTCATGCGTCCGGGGTGCTTTATGGCTTCAGTTGACCTAAAGGACGCATACTATTCTGTCCCTGTTGCTAAAGAGGACAGGAAATATTTAAAATTTGAGTGGCAAGGAAGTTATTATGAATACACATGCCTACCCAATGGCCTCGCTTGTGCCCCCAGGCTGTTCACAAAAATTTTAAAACCTGTTTACTCTCATATCAGATCAATGGGCCATCTTTGCATGGGGCACATAGATGACTCTTTCTTATTAGGATATGACTACGCTGCTTGTAAGAGGAATGTCCAGGACACGATTGACACATTCCCAAACCTGGGATTCGTAATTCATCCTGTGAAATAAGTTTTTATTCCCACACAAGAAATAGAATTTCTTGGGATTTTACTTAGCAGTATTCTTATGACAATTCGACTTTCCCCTACCAAAGCTGCACGCGTGCGTATAGCCTGTCAGAATTTACTACTCAAAACTGAGGTGACCGTCAGAGAAACTGCCCACGTCATTGGCTTGATAGTCTCAAGTCTACCTGCAGTGCAATTTGGAGAATTGTATTACAGGAATCTAGAAAAGAATAAGGTCCTTGCACTGCAGGCTAGCAAGGGTAATTATGATGGGCCATTATATTTGTCTAAGGATGCCAAAGTAGATTTGTCTTGGTGGATAAAGAACGTGGACTCTTCTTTTAAGAAGATTGTTCAGCCTAACCCTGACATGACCCTGACAACAGATGCCTCAACTAAGGGCTGGGGGGCAGTGTATGGGGAACAGAAAACTGGTGGTCCTTGGAGTTTAGAGGAGGAAGGGTTTCATATTAACTACCTGGAGCTAAAAGCAGTTTGGTTAGGTCTCAAGTCTCTGTGTCATCACGTGAGACAGAAGCACATCAGGATTCAATCTGATAACACTACTACAGTAGCTTATATCAATGCAATGGGGGGTATCCAATCTGAAAATTGCAACATGGCCCGGAAAATTTGGCTGTGGTGTATTGAAAGGGAACTTTGGCTCAGTGCCTGCCACATACCAGGCTCCATCAATGTAGTAGCTGACTCGGAATCTAGAGTATTCCACACCTCCACTGAATGGTCTCTACATCCAGATGTGTTTGATCACATTAATGAAATGTGGGGCCCTTTTAAAATAGATCTTTTTGCTTCCCGACTTAATTTTAAAATACTTACGTATGTGTCTTGCAAACCCGACCCTAATGCAAAATATGTAAATGCATTATTCATGCAATGGAAAGAACATTATTTTTATGCTTTTCCACCTTTCAGCCTGATAACAACTTGTCTGCAAAAAATAGTACAGGATCAAGCTACTGGTGTAATCTTAGTCCCTTTCTGGCAGACACAACCTTGGTTTACAACGCTCCTTCACCTTTTAATAGACAACCCAGTGTTGCTGCCTCAGCTGGACTATCTCTTGACACAACCTCACAACAATGCTCTACACCCCCTTCGCAAGCAGCTAAAGTTGATAGCTTGCAAGGTCTCGGGAAAAGCCTCCAGCTGCGCAACATATCAGAGAAGGCTGCAACAATCATCTTGCAGTCATGGTCGGATGGGACGCAGAAACAATATAAACTGTACATCAAGCAGTGGATTGACTTTTGTTGTGAACGACAGGCTGATCCCTATAACCCACCTTTAACATCAGTATTGGATTTCTTGGTCAGCCTGCATGAGAAGGGCTTGAGCTACACTACCATTAACACTGCTCGTAGTGCCATATCAGCAATTACCCTTTCTGAAGACCAAAATACTATTGGTTGCCACCCACTTGTTTCTAGATTTATGAAAGGCATATACAAAGGCTCACCACCTGTTCCACGGTACCACTCTACTTGGGACGTTCAACCAGTGTTAAATTATCTGGCTTCCAAAAGCCCTGTGGATGGCCTTGACCTCAAAATGTTGACCCACAAGCTGATTATGTTGATAGCTCTGGTGTCTGCACAAAGAGGAAAGAGTCTTCACATCCTTGATTTTGGACCAGGCTGTATGAAAGACCTTCCTGATGGCTACGAGTTCCTGCTTACTGCCCATATCAAACAGAGCAGGCCAGGCTACAAAGCTCCTACAGTTGTTTTGAGAGCATACCCAGCCAATCCATCTCTTTGTGTTTGTACTTGCTTAAAAGAATATCTCAAGAGAACAAAGCCTCTCAGGGGTACGGAAACTAAACTTTTTGTCAGTTTTACTAAGCCATGTAAACGGGTGTCCAGAGAGATTCTTTCTAGGTGGATTCGCACTGTCATGACCTCTGCAGGGGTAGACACAACAATATTTAAGCCACACAGTACACGAGCAGCAGCTACTTCAAAGGCTAAAACAGCCTCTGTTCCAATTCAAAAAATCCTGAAAACTGCTGGGTGGTCATCATTGAGATGTTTTGATAAGTTTTATGACAAACCTGTGGAATCCTCCACATTTGCGTCCGCTATTCTCAAGACTGTTTAGTCCTGAAATTGGACTTGTTGGCAAATGGTTTTTTGTACTACTAGCCTTAACGAAACATCTTGTAGACAGAAACTTTATTTAACATTTATTTTTCTTAACATTACTTTAATGTTACATACACCTGCATATGGTGTTTTAGGTTCCAATTGATACTTAGATTGTAATACCTACATCACTCATTGCTCCGTTCCTCATGCCTTTTATTGTGGGGAAGATACGTATAGCCTCAGTTGATATTTGTCATGTAAATCTGTTTGACTTACTACGTTTCAGTTAATAAACTGATTAAAGTGATTCATCATTCAGTGTTTGTTCCTCGTGTGACTGTCTTGGCTTTGAAATCTCATGGGATCCCTGGGGCAGTGATGACGAGATAGAATTGAAAAATTAAACGAGACTTACCTGTAAGTTGAAGTTTGATTGGAATTTTATCGAGTCATCAAACTACACCAAGGGATCACATGCCCTTCCTTGGGCAACAAATCATACTTAAATTTGATTTTACCCACCCATTTATTTGTAGTGCTATTGACTTTACAGTTCTTATACAATCTACTTCATGGTGATCAGACTGTCACATTCGGATGGAAATACTGGTTATGCGCATGCGTCTAGCTATCTCATGTGATCCCTTGGTGCAGTTTGATGACTCGATAGAATTCCAATCAAACTTCAACTTACAGGTAAGTCTCGTTTAATTTTCAATTAAACTCGACGAAGTCGCAAAGGCCGGCCGTCATCAGAATCTTAACAACTTAAATTAGAGCAGCAACCTCTGGCCCAGTCTATCTGGGTTGTCACGTCGCCGTCGCCCCGAAAACGTCTGTATCTTAAGCTACCTAATATGCTATTGGAGAAGGTTACATCATTTTCTGAAAGGAATCTGCTGAGCCAGCACTTTCAGTTTTGAACGGAAATTTCCCTTGATGTAAAGATGAACAACTTATAAGGTATATTTCCCTCATTGCAATCAGTCAAAATTAGGACATCGTCGTGTGGTATATGTATTTGGGGCTTCGGCGCGAAGATTCAAATCAGCGAAGAAGCAAACAGTGCAGAATTACTTGAGTTTGAGGTGAGATATCTCCGTTTGATTTCATTTACACTCTACTTCTCGATCATGAGTTCCTCTTCGTATTTTTGCTCGCCGATCGTCTTTATTGAGTTAGTGGAATGAGTTTAAATTCTTTTTGCAGGATCGATATTCAAAGGGAAACCAAGCTAGTCTCAGCACACTCTGAACTTGTACAAACACAGTCCAAGTAAGAAAACTAAGCTTCAATAGAATATAAGCTTTGATATATTTTTGGGCCACTGTCGTTCATTTGGACGGGAAATAGCTAATTCTCCGTCAAAGAGGAAAGCAGCAAGCTCTTAATTCGCGCACTTAGCTTATGTTTATCGACTTCTGTCTATTTATGTACAGATATAAGCTTCAGTGATTTCAACTGAAATGTTGTCAGGGGACGGAAATACTTTGCGATAATTACTGCTATAATGACATGCTCAGGGGAAGTAAGAAATCGTCCTCGATTGACAAAATTCATAAAGCGGCGTTCATTGGTACGTTTGCAGTATGTTTGCGTGAATTTCTGTTCTTTTTTGTGAAAACAAGGGCTTGTTTCATGGACACGAAGCGTAACTCATTCTTAAGATTTAGGCGTCAAAACATATAGTCCCCTTATCTCTCGATGTTGATCTCTATTCATCTCATCTCTCATAGTTTCCTCTGAACATCGGCTGGCAGAAGATTTCCTTTGTTTGCTTATAACAGTACACGGCTTTTTCAAATCAAATAAAAAATGTTGTAAGCGTAACAGTTTAAATTTATGGGAAAACACCTGGAGCTCAAACCGTTGAGAACATAGCAGTGTGATTGGTGTCTTTGAATTCTTTTTCCCCGAACATGACATGTATTTTGAGTAAGTCTCACTAACCAGAGTTAGTTGAATTCTATCAACTAGGATGATTATGTAATTTGGCCACTGCGAAGAGTTTGAAAGCTGACGTTTCGAGGTTTAGCTCTCAGACGAAGGGCTAGCGCTGGAAACGTCAGCTTTCAAACTCTTCACGGTGGCCAAATTACATTATCATCTCAGTCGATAAAACCCAAATTACCTTGGTACTCCCACCGACGTAACACCACAGTTTCTTTAGAAACTTGCCCCTTTTTAACTCGAAATTACATTGTTGTCCTTAGCACTGACGATTCTTGACCCAAAAACATGATGTTTTTTGACAGAACTCAAGAGGTTCTAAACTTTCTTACTCTTTAGATGGCCGCAAGTATCTGTCAAAGTCTGATCAAGGAAGCGGTTGGAAATCCTACGCCAATGATCTCGGTGAAGCACCAGAAGCGAAAGGGATTTATACCATAGGTTTAGAGGGCGAACATATCTACGTGGGTCATTCAAACAACATTCGAAGGCGGCTCAGGGAACACAAATACCAAAATTTGAATGTTGATAAATTTGTTAAAGATCAATTCAATTTAGATAATGGGAGGAATTTAATAATTAAATGGGTGCCAGATTCCAATGGCGCTTGTGTTGAGGGTCAGTACCTTAAATGTTTGGAGAAGAAACTCGGGCATCGGCCAAAATACAACATGAAACGTGGTAATAAATGCAACTGAACTCCTCTTGCATACCTGAGACAAAAGAATCAAAACTAGTTTTTTAATGTGTCATTAGGATTAATCGTGCATGACAATCTCTTAAAAAAACTATGTTATGTAAACTGAAGATAGCTTAGAGATGTAGTTTTGTCTGCGCTTTATAGCTTCTTTATCTGTGATGTATTTATTTCATAGTATTGTTCAGACTTAAACATCTTTTACAAGTGATCGAAGCTTTGTAATTGTGATTCACATATATCGTAAGGCTTTTTCCAAGTTTGGCACTCCAAGCATACGGCACATAGACTGTATTTATCTTTTTCATGAACTCCATTGAATTATTGATATTATTGAAAAGGTCAAGCTGTCAACAACCAATAGGGCATGAACACTTTTCAGGCTAAATTGCGTCAATTAACGAGCGAAGAAGGTAGAAATCTCGCTGCTGGGGCTAGTTAACAAAACATTCTCTCAAGGGCTCCATATAGTACTAAATAACTCATTATTTTCTATGAAGCTCTGATGTCAGCCGTTAATAAACATTTTACGACTGTATCCGTCCAGCTGTTGATTGACAAAAAAATTCTTCGTGGGACACAAGAATCTAACGACGATATCTTTCGAAATTGAATGTCATTGGTCGGTTATACCAAAGTTGCCATTTGTGATAAATCTGCCGTTTACTTACCATTGTACTTTCTATCGATTTTCCGTCGTCGTAACTCACGAAAAACTAGAAGATGCTGGACGTGTGACTGCATATCTTTGGACAAAACTCATGCAATAAATTTTCTTTAGCATATACTCAAACTATTACTATACTCCATGATCCAGTTTTTTAGCAATGCCTTATTCAGGGCTCCATCGTGTTCATAACCTAGTTTAAAAGGATGGATAAACGCCAAGGTGGTGTTATATGTTTTCCACAGGAAGTCAGACTGTTTGTCTCCTACCCCGGGCATGTAAATCCCAGGGATATACTCAAAATTTTCCTCCTTGTCAATTATTCGACACATTGCAGGAACTGCAATTTCCAAGAACGTACGATACTTGTAGAAGATATCAGACAGTGTTTTGAATTCATCCACAAATTTTCGAGGAAGGTAAAATATGTCTGAGCGACCCCGAGGGCAAAGAAATGTCCAGTTCCTGTTCTGTTTGGAAAGATCAATCGACCCTTTGATGTCCCCTAACACGCCACGGGAATGGACAGTCCCATTAACTGATAGACTGCTCATCGTCGAAAACGTTTCAGTTGTAGAGGAGTTGTATAGAACCCAGATCTCCTCGTATGCCTTCTCACAAGAGCTCTTTCCATAAATGGAATTCCACCAAGACCATTTTTCAGGCTGGGTATACTCTGATAGAATCGGAACTTTTGGCCCTTCCCAGATTTTGTTACGGTCCATTCCAATTAAATTCCAGTAGTTAAGTATTACGTCATCGCCGATGAGTAAATATCCCTCGTATCCCGGATATTTTTCCATGGCACGTGACATGCACATATAGCCGAAGTATCCTTTGAAAATGGATTGAACCAACTCGATTTTGTGCTCTCTTGACTCAGTTGGTCCGCAAAACATGATCGTTGGAAATGCATTCTTATAAAGGCCTGAGAGTGTTGGGATACTTGAGTAGAAAGGAAAGTTGAACACAACTACAAGCACAATGTCTGAAAACGCATTGCGGAGGCAGGAAGAGTTTTCTTCATTGCGTACAGCTGGTGGAGGATCATAATTTACTTTTTCTGGGACCAGATAGTTTCTAGAGATTGGAACAAAGCCTGCGAAAACAAAAGATATAAGCGAAAACGTGAAAAGAAAAGGGGGCGTTTAAGACGCCCTCTTCTTCATCCATTCCTTGTGAGTACGCTGTAATGGAAGCCTTTTAACCCGCGAAGGGACTGGTCATTATCTATCACGAGTCAAGTTATAAATCAACTACGCGCTAATCGGGATTGGTCGAAGCGCCTCCGTGGAGAATCCCATTTCGCGGTCAGTTCAAACTAATAATAGACTTGTTTGCGAAAACACCGTGACATAAACAAAGGGCGGTTGAACGCTCCAAGTGATGGACTCCTTGTTATTTCTATTACGACACAACCATAATCCTCTCAGTCCCCCCCTCCCCCACTGAACCCTCGACGATAAAAAGTGGTCAATCCCTATGGAGTTTTTGATATCGCATAACTGAACTTTATGTCTTCTTTGACATCGAAAATTGCACAAAGCTAACCTTTGGCGAAAAGATATGTTCCGGAGCGAAGCAGGAAAATCATGTAATTCTGAGGACATCTTAGGAAACTGCTAGCTGCACAAGTAAGCTACAAGGCGCAGTTCTCAAAAATCTGTTGGATTGGTTGACACCGAAAAAAGATATCTTGTTTTTAGTCAAGAATGCCTTGTTGTGGAGATCTTGTTTGTTCTAAGGATGAGCCATCTCCCTTTTTTTTCGTCGTTTAGCATCGAATGCGTTTCCTCGTATTAGGTAGTTCGGTCGGATTGAAAAGCAAAACTTAAAAAAAATCATATGAAGTCTCTGAATAGGAGACCTGGTATCTCAGCATCATTGCTGTAAAGTCTGGAAATATTTCTGGAAACAACAAGACATAACCAAACATAAATATGGCGGAAACGTTGGTTGATGTTACAGCGTGGGAAAAAACTACACCTACTGCACAAAACTACACCAATCTACACCAAAGTACATCTACTACATCAAACTATACCAAACTACACCAAACTACATCTACTACACCAAACTACACCAAACTACACCTACTACACCAAACTACACGTACAACACCAAACTACACCAAACTACACCTACTACACCAAACTACACGTACAACACCAAACTACACCAAACTACACTTACTACACCAAACTACACCTACTACACCAAACTACACGTACAACACCAAACTACACCAAACTACACCTACCACACCAAACTACACCTACTACACCAAACTACACGTACAACACCAAACTACACCTACTACACCAAACTACACCTACTACACCAAACTACACCTACTTCACCAAACTGCTCCAAACTACAACTACCACACCAAACTACACCAAACTGCACTAAACTACATCAAACTACAGCGAACTGCACCAAGTGTGAAAAGAAGGCTTTTTGCCTTCACAAATAAAGGGACGAACAGGGAACAATTCGATAAACTTCCTCTGCGAAAAGGCCTTCATGGGGGCACTCGCTGGCTGCGGGAAGGCCGGAATCTATTACGGCTGTTTACCATCGTTGAGACAATGACTAACAACAAACAACAACAAGGTTGGCTCCTAAGTAGATTTATTTTGTAAGCACTACTGAACTGATTGGTTTTTGACCGAACTGAGTTTGACAAGGTTCGACCTGGCTCGACCTGGCTTGACCTGGCTTGACCAAAGAAAGCTCTAACGATAAATATCTTTATTTAAGCCTAAAGAACAAAGGATTAGGTAAGGCTATGAATTTTCTAATGAATCACGTAATCTACTACAACGATTGGCTAGGCAGGAATTTCGCCTTTTTCAAGATTAATCACTCTCGAAAAGCTCGGGTGGATAACATCTACACAATAGGCCATGGCAGGTAACGGTTACAATTTAACACTATATATAGTTACAGTTATGATCTAATAACAACTGTTTTACGGCTGACTGAAAGGGAATTGGTAGCATTTACGCTTTGCTGAGCTTAGCAAAATCTCGCGGTTTCTACGTTAAATTTCACATAGTTTTAGCGCTAGCACAAAAAATTCGATAACTTAAAATCCTATCGTTACACAAACTACAACTACGTATACTACATCAAACTACACCTACTACACCACACAACACTAAACTACACCTGCTACACCTACTAGATTGTCTCCTCGATTTTTAATTCTGGAACAAACGTTGTTTTTTCATTCAGATAGTGTAGAACCTTGTTCTATATTCGTGTCGGTAATAATGGAAGTATTACCAACATTTATTTAAATCTCACCTACCATAAATGGTGCCATATACCAACGACATCACTAGAACAACGAAAAGTGCCAGCCCTCGATTTGACATCGAAATATTGCCGCAGAGTATGTTATCTGACATAGCACACTTCCAGTTCACGGGTTCTAGAATGGCGTATAGCGTTAATAATTGGACAAATCTTCTGAGGGCTTCTCCCTGTCGATTGAGCAAACAAATCGATCACCACTTGATTCCTCCACTACTTCAGACAACTACATATTTAGTCTAAGAACGAAGGCTTGTATCCAGCTGGTTTGGATGTATAATTGAAATTTATGAGTCTCTGGTTTAGGAAAAATCGAGAAAAGGTGAGAACATTTTTCAAGGAAAAGAAATTTTGTTGTGGAGATCACAATCAATAATTCCTAAAAAAAAGTTTTCCAATTACCCTCTCAGAAACGAGAGATACTGATGCTTAGACGATGAGAGTTATTAGAGGTTAATTTAGTTAATTGAAAAAGATTCCAACATCTTCTCAATGAAACTCAATCATTATAGTCCATCGACAAATATGTTTTTTCCGAGACCTGTATTGCCCACGTGCCGACTTACAGATTAGGACTGTGTTGCAATAGGCTTGTTAGAGTATCTGTATTTTTGAGCTCGGCAAAGAAACATAGTAAGATGTTATTCGTCTAGTCACGAGCGAGGAAAAAAGATCTTTCTTATTATTTTTTTCTCAGTTCTTGAGCGGGCGGTATTCTACAAATCCTGTAATACGATTGCTTCCGAGAGCGGGCAGTATTCTCCTCATCCGGCCGCTCACCGCGGACGGTATCCGTTTCGCTCGAGTCACTTTGCAGAAAATTTCAAGCTTCGTTGCAGGTTTTCAAAAATATGTCTCATTTTGCCGGCCGCGCGGGCAGAATTTTTGGGCAAAGACTTCGGTCAGACCTTTTGGCGATAAATAATATTCATTCTTTCTTCTCTCTCGCTCTCAAATCACTATGGTTATTCTGCAAAAATTGATTTCGAAATAAATTTGGTGATACTAAATTTGTTTTTAAAACGATTGAAACGCGGCCTAAAAACAATATTTTATCACAAGAAGTAACTCAGAAAGTTACAACGAGAGTTGGTTGCAGCTAACAATTACGTTAAACAATGTGACTCTCATTCGTTAACACCTGAATTCTTCAACAAAATTTGTCCGTTTGTGAAACGTTGAGCGAAGTTTTGAGTTCTTCTACAAATACACTTTCGCCTATTCTTGCAAATCCCTTGAATTTAGACATTTCTACCGTTAATTTCTCATCAGAAACCGGAGGAATGTGATGAATAAAAGTCGCATTAAATCCCCTTGTGTCTAGCTGGAAAGAGTCTCACTGACTTCAGCTTTTTAGTCGAAGAAAAACAGATTTACACACCCCATTGTAGAAAACGAACAAGCAGACTAACAACTCAAAACACACATTTGCATTCACTTACGATTTGACTTTCCGTGACATTTTGATTAATAATTGGTTCATGCTTTAGCATGCACTATCGAGTTATGGAGCACGCGGGAAGTTTGGAGAGCACGAAAGAAGCGTAAGAGTTGCCCGAGGCAATAGCCGAGGGAAACTCTAGCTTCTTGAGTGCTCTTCAAACTTCCCACGTGCTCCATAACTCGATAGTGAACCGCTGAAAGCATGAACCAATTGTTTTAGAACATAGCCGGTGGAATTGTGCATCAAATCCGACGCGAAAAACGGACAACAATATCAGTTGAGGCGAATCGTGACGGCGCTGATGCCGAGTCTCCTTTTCCTTTCTTCTTCTCTTTTTCTGCCTCATTTAAGAACTCTAACCCAAGGGAAAAGGTCGAAACATTGTCTTGGTTTTCGGACTAGTAGGCCTAATTTCTGTTTGTATGCATTATTGTCGCGAGATATATTATTTTTCCCCGCGCTAACAATGGCCGCTCGCGCGAAAAGAAAAATTTCTGGCGAAGTCGGATTTGCTGACGCTATCAGCGTGCACTATCGGGATTTTGAGCACGCTCACGTATAATGAATTTGATTGCGCAACTCTGCTAGCTATGTTCTAAAACGGAACAGAGGTAAATCTTCGAAGATTAATTAACAAATAAAGAAGCCTTGACTGTGCTCTGTTCTGTAGTAAAGCACGCAGGAAGCGGCTAGAGCACGAAAGAAGTGGGGAGAAACACGAGACGTAGTCGAGTGTTTCTCCCCACTTCTTTCGTGTTATTGAGTGCTCTAGCTGCTTCCTAAGTGCTTTACTACAGAACAGAGCACAGTGAAGGTTTCTCTATTTGTTTTGTAATAAAGAATCCGTTAAATTCCCCACACATTACTTGCAATTTCCAAACAAACTTTATTTTCAAAGCGAACAACAGTGTCGTCGGCATGCTCTATACTCTGATATAGCACGCCCTTTCAACCAATGACAGCACGCGTTATATCTGAACTTTATTTTGAACTCTGATAGAGCACGCCCTTTCAACCAATGACAGCACGCGTTATATCTGAACTTTATTATAATCGTCGTTGCAAATAAATAATACTTTCCATAAGATTTCTGAGTGTTTTTTTTTTTTTTTTTTTTTTTTTTTTACGAGGACATCGTCGCATTGTCATTTACCTCGTATGTGTTTGTCACACCAGTACTGTTGTTTATTCGAAAGCGTACGCTCTTTTTCTTCTTCAATTGACAGGTATCACATGGTGACAGTTACTTGTCAAAAAATGTTTCCGAAGTTTGCTCGGAAGCCTTTTCAGTTACATTTACAAATGAAAAATATTTCGGTGAAAGCTTTCTCTTTAATTTGAATAACGTCTGTATTCTTTATCATCCACTCGCTAACAAATTGTTAAGGTTATGGAGGATTTTCCCGTAATTAAACTCGTAATTGTAGCCCTAACTCATTCAGGTTCTTTTGGCAATCATTTTGTTATGTGTCGGAAAAGAATAGAAATGTTATTCACCAGCATAGGTTGGTCCGTATTGGGAAAAACTGTGCCGTCTGTCTTGAGTACCGTCCGAGGCCGTAGGCCTCGGGTTGTAGCGAAGACCTCGGGCACAGTTTTTCCCAATACGGACCGACCTATGCTGGTGAATAACATATATTTCTTTACAAAACATGACGGTTTCTACATTGCCAATCCTAGCACTAGCAATATGCAGGCCGCGCGTCAAATATGAACTTCGCAATGAGACTTGTTTAGTCTCTGTGGCTCAGTGGTAGAGCATCAGAGCGCGGAAATCCGAAGGTCTGAGGCTCGATTTCTCCGTCATGGGGACTCTTTCTATATTTATAGATCGTTTGTATTTATCTATTTGTACGTGATCGAGAATCTTTGGATAGTATTTGTTACGTGTTTAAGAGAAATTTCTGGTCAAATGATATTATATCGATGTTCAGTATTATAATCTATTTTGTGACTGTAAGGGCCTTACTCAAGCAGCCGGAAAAAGAATAATATCTCTCAAGCTTTTTTTATAATGATTCGCCGAAGTATGTTGCCCTATTGTTAAAACAGCAAGACATGATGTGCGGAGAGTTTCCAATTGCAATGGCAACGAACACTTTGTTGAAGCAAGTCTAAGAAAAAAATTGTTTGAATTGCAAATTGTTTTCATCGTTTACTGAAACAAAATCAACTAGTAAGATGGAAACAGTCGAATTATCTAGGTTCAAACCAACTGGAGCTTCGCCAGGCACTTTTTTGCTTTACTGACACCATGGTATTAGTGTTAATCAAATCGCTTATAACGTCACAGGCAAATGTACTAGGAGGTTAAACTTACTAAAGCTGAAAAAAATGCGATAAAGACGTGATGAACTTTGTGTAAACACTAGCACTTCCACAGATACTAAATGTTATAGACAAGCACTTAGCTTACCTTGTACGCTTTAAACGGAGTCACATTCGCTGCCACTGGAAAATATTTTCAAGCTCGGCCGCCACTGTGGAAAACAGTGTTGAATCTTCACCACTTTAATTCTTGAGTGAAATGGAAACAATCGAGTTAACTGAGTGAGACTCGAAACAAATAAAGCTTTGTAAACTGGAAACGATGAAGCGAAAAGCGGCAACACCTTGAGAATGATAATGAGATACCTTTTTTTAACACTCCTTATTAGGTAAAGTGTGGCGTGAAAGACATCATTTCTTCAATGCGGCGGGTCAGTTGTTTTATTTCCCCAAACTTGCCATTTTCTTCGTCTGGTCTCTAAAATCCATACCTGTGTTAGGACTTGGCTTTTAAAGTGCTTACGAAATGAAAAGTTTTGCACTTTTGTTGCTTTTTTCACGTTTTTTTTTTTTTTAATCTTCATCAGGCATAAAGCGGTCTAAATACGTATCTTGTTTTTGAAGTTCAGAGCTATGTTGGTTGCGTGACATTCAACTCCGATCGCGTTTGCATATAGATATATAGATAAAGATATTTTAAATAGATATAGACTTATCTAGTAATTTTTAACCTTTTCAGAAAAAAAAAGTGTTAGAAAAAGAGTTTTTGTACACATTAGTTGGTTTAGTTTAGATAATTGGTGGGCTATATGGCCTAGGTAAGTTCCAGATGTTTTACCTGACTCTTTTCCAACCGCCATTTTGGTGGACCAAAGATAACCACAGACATGGCGGCCCAATACTGGGCTCTGTGAATTTGCGCAAAACATTTCGACGAATATGTTAAATTTGGGAAAATAAAGAGACCTAAAACTCAGAGAAGTTTTTCCATAACCTCTCTCTTATAACATTGCCATTTCTTAACCTTATCCCCTGAATATCTTTCTCTCGATCCGTTACGGTGAAAACGGTCAATTACGTGGCCGGAGCGGCAAATGATGTTAGCCACAATAATAACGCCCATAAAGAGGGTATTTCTGTATGGCCAAAATGGACGAGTTTTGATCGTCGACATATAGGAGATTCTACTCTCTAAAGCCATTGGCCTTATGCTCCGTCCGGGCTTCAAAGACGGCTCAGTGTTACGAACACATACCACTCGTCAATGAATCAAACTGAAAAGGAATCATGATTGAAGGGCTTGTTTCCACACCGGACACGATTCTTCCACATTTTTTTCATCTGACATTCCGCAAGTGAAGAATGGTTAGCTTCTTATTGTTGTTTACTCCACGCGTTTGAGATGTACTCATGTACTTATTGTCTTTCAAAATTACTACGTTTGCACTTTTCTTATCGTATGAAAATCGTACCGATTGTAATTTCCACCGTCTTAAAATAACAATTATATCATTTGCAACGGGGGTCAAGTGTTTTCCTAAGCCGACTGACATCCTGTCGCTGGAACAGAGCGCGGAAACCTCTGGCGTATACTGGCATAAACACAAGCTTGAAGGGACCGTGTATTCTCCCAACCTACGGTGCAGCTCAGAGGTACATTGCCAAAAACGAACGCGAAAAGTGCGTTTAAGAAACTTGACGCAAAGTGGTTAGGTAAAGTGTGGCGTGAAAGACATCATTTCTTCAATGCGGCGGGTCAGTTGTTTTATTTCCCCGAAGTTACCATTTTCTTCGTCTGGTCTCTAAAATCCATACCTGTGTTAGGACTTGGCTTTTAAAGTGCTTACGAAATGAAAATTTTTGCACTTTTGTTGCTTTTTTCGCGTTTTTTTTTTTTCTTCTGGTTTTGAAGTTCAGAGCTATGTTGGTTGCGTGACATTCAACTTCGATCGTGTTTGTATATAGATATATAGATAAAGATATTTTAAATAGATATAGACTTATCTTGTAATTTTTAACCTTTTCAGAAAAAAAAGTGTTAGGAAAAGAGTTTTTGTACACATTAGTTGGTTTAGTTTAGATAATTGGTGGGCTATATGGCCAAGGTAAGTTCCAGATGTTTTACCTGACTCTTTTCCAACCGCCATTTTGGTGGACCAAAGATAACCACAGACATGGCGGCCCAATACTGGACTCTGTGAATTTGAGCAAAACATTTCGACGAATATGTCAAATTTGGGAAAATAAAGAGACCTAAAACTCAGAGAAGTTTTTCCATAACCTCTCTCTTATAACATTGCCATTTCTTAACCTTATCCACTGAATATCTTTCTCTCGATCCGTTACGGTGAAAACGGTCAATTACGTGGCCGGAGCGGCAAATGATGTTAGCCACAATAATAACGCCCATAAAGAGGGTATTTCTGTACGGCCAAAATGGACGCGTTTTGATCGTCGACATATAGGAGATTCTACTCTCTAAAGCCATTGGCCTTATGCTCCGTCCGGGCTTCAAAGACGGCTCAGTGTTACGAACACATACCACTCGACAATGAATCAAACTGAAAAGGAATCATGATTGAAGGGCTTGTTTCCGCACCGGACACGATTCTTCCACATTCTTCTCGTCTGACATTCCGCAAGTGAAGAATGGTTAGCTTCTTATTGTTGTTTATTCCACGCGTTTGAGATGTACTCATGTACTTATTGTCTTTCAAAATTACTACGTTTGCACTTTTCTTATCGTATGAAAATCATACCGATTGTAATTTCCACCGTCTTAAAATAACAATTATATCATTTGCAAGGGAGGTCAAGTGTTTTCCTAAGCTGACCGACATCCTGTCGCTGGAACAGAGCGCGGACACCTCTGGCGTATACTGGCATAAACACAAGCTTGAAGGGACCGTGTATTCTCCCAACCTACGGTGCAGCTCAGAGGTACATTGCCAAAAACGCACGCGAAAAGTGCGTTTAAAAAACTTGGCGCACACAGGCGTGCAATTTTTCAAAATGCACTTCATACGCGTGCAAAAGAAGCTCATTAGTATGCATGAGGCAGCGTTTGTTGAACCCTCTGTTAAACTTTGAATGCTGTGTTAGAATTATAATAAAGGCTGGATCACCAGATATTGGTGAAACAAATTAATTGATTTTTTCCCGAAGCGTTTGGAGTCGAGTCGTTTTTGATGGTTTGCCTGCATTGTGAAGAAAAGTAAAAAGTTGTTTGTAGCTGGGAACCTTCTTTTAGAAAGATTACAAGATCAGGAAATATTCAGTTCAATAATATCGTTGGCGCAAAAATTTACGGCTAACCCGATAAGGTTTAGCGTGAAAGACATCAGTTTACAGATGATGTTGCAAATCGTTTTCACCGTTTGGGTCATTATAATCAAAAGTTGATAATGAAATGTTTTTAGGCAAGAGACTGAGCTATAACCTAAAAACAGCTGTTTCCGATAATAATGAATAAAGCTAAATTTCTAACGAAGCGTGACAAATAAACGATCGAGGAAGAAAGTTGCTTAGCCGAATCGAGCTTCGTGTCACAAGCTTTTGATAGCTGAAACTACTCTCATTATATAACAGTTATGGATGGTTTCCTGTAATTGTTATTTTAAGACTTGTAGTTTCAATGTGAAAGTGGGTGCTGGCGTCAGAGGGATAATTTCAAAACACTCATATGTCAGTTCATTTGAGGAGACATTAACACTTCCACAGATACTCAATGAACGCAAAAGATATAGACAAGCACTCAGCTTACCTTGTACGCTTTAAACGGAGTCACATTCGCTGCCACTGGAAATTATTTTCAAACTTGGCCGTCACTGTGAACAAAAGAATGTTAAATACAGTTGCTGTGCCATTAGAATTTGGCATACCATCACCGTTTCTGGCACGAGGGTCAGAAGTATAAAATGAGCCATTTGATTCACTTAAAATAGTCAGTGACACGTCTAAAAATGACAATTGCCTGCTTGTAAGTTATGAAAGTATTCATCTCTCGCCAGCGATTATAGTTTTCAGAAATAAATCCAAGATGGCATCTTTTTTGACATGTTTCGTCTTAACTGCGTTTGCTTTCTTTAAGAGAATCGCAACACAAACAAGCACATATTGGTATGACTGAGATAGCTTGTAATGAGTGTAGACCCTCTCTTCTAACTCGAAGCACTGGACAAACTGAATTTCTTTAGGAAACAATCTACTTGTATGGATCGACGTGCACGTGTAGATGCGAGGAACTAATTTGGTTTGCTGAGACACCATGATACGAGTGTCAATGGACTCTATTATCGCTTGTAACGCTACAGGCAAATGTTTTAGGAGGTTAAGCTTACTAAAGTTGAAAAAAATGCGATAAAGACATGATGAACTATGCGGAAACACTAGCACTTCCACAGATACTCAATGAACGCAAAAGATATAGACAAGCTCTCAGCTAACCTTGAATGCTTTAAACGGAGTCACATTCGCTGCCATAGGAAATTATTTTCAAACTTGGCTGCTACTGTGGAAAACGGTGTTGAATCTTCCCCACTTCAATTCTTGAGTGAAATGGAAAGCTTTGTATTTTGGAAACGATGAAGCGAAAAGCGAGGACACCGTCAGAATGATAATGAGATACTTAATTTTTTTTTTAACATTCCTTATAAGGTAAGGTGTGGCGTGAAATACATCGGTTTACAGATGTTGCAAATCATTTTCACCGTTTAGATCAATACAATCAAAAGTTGATCATGTAGAGCTACACCCTAAAAACGACGGTAATAAGAAATAAAGCTCTCTTTTAGCCACAGGGATTTAGGGTAAAGATCATTCTGGAAATTAACGGTAAATCTCTAACGAGGCGTGGTATAAACTGATGAAGAAGTGGGCATGAAATCTTTATAATACTGGGCTTCAATCATATACCTGATTTACCCGGTTTATAATTATTTTTCGTGGTTGACTGTGGAACTTTTGACTGAATCAGCCGTTAATCATCTCTCGTAAAGAAAAAAATAGTCATTTTGAATGTATAACGAGTCACCTAACTACAGTTTAGCTGCAGGCAAAATTGTAAGAAAACCTGTTAAACTTTGAATGCCGTGTTAGAATTGTAACAAAGGATGGATTCAGATGTTGGTGACATTTGAAATGGTTTGCCTGCAATGCGAAGAAAAGAAGAAAGTTTTTTGTAGCTGGGAACTTTTTTCAGAAAGAGCCCAAGATCAGGTACTATCAAGTTCAATAATATCGTTGGCGTAAAACTCGAATCGTAAGCATTCATTTCTACTGTTCTACTAGGTTAATTTCAGGTTTACAGGATTAGCGAAGCCGGAAAGTCAGATTTCTTTCTGCCTTTTATCAGTCGTTCGCGTTAAACGTCAAGTTTAAAAACATGTTTGTTTACAAGTAGGCAAGACCGTCGTTACTGTTCGAACGATTTGATTCGTTTAATTAACAAAGGCGCGCGAGGAAAACGCTAACTGCAGCGTTTTTCAAAACAGAAATACGTTTATAATCGATGTGGTCACTTCGGATGTGGATCGCGACGCATGCCGAGAAATCGATGACATTCAGCGGTTGACGTCGTGGGCGCTGCATATGCTAATGAGGGACTTTCAATTCTTAATTTCCACTTAAAAAATACTTCTAATGGGGGTCTGTCAGACATTTTTCAATTGAAATTAGCGTTTTCACAAATAAAAGATTACTATGTTTTGGAAGTTAAAGGTCTTTAAAGATATTATTGAGCAACAGGAAATGTAATTAACTAGAATTATGCATACATGCATAATTCATAAGATCGGAATCAAAATTAGCACACTCCATGCGACGAACAGCTTCAGAACAGCGCAAATCCGCTAAAAAAACTAGGTTACAAAGCCCTTCAAAGATGGCGATTGTTTTTCCTGTGAGTATCAAGACTTCACCAAATTCGACTCATTTTTTTGCTTGCACAGGCGCTCGTTTCCCCAAAGAGGTCGATACCTGGGAAAACATCAAACACGGGATTTTGTCAGCTATTTCGGCCGAACTTAAATGGCTCTCTTTAGCTTGAAATATGTCTAAAATGGATAATCGATCATCGCAGAAGACGTTCAGACGTGAACAATTTGAAAACACTACCTTACATCGGCGTGGTGAGACATGGATAATGGTAAACACAGGCGGATTTAAAGTATCAGAGAGGCCATAAGTGGTCAAAAAAATGACCGTTCGGGGCCGTACTTTGGTACATCGGGGGATCGTAGGAATTCTTGTCAGTGTTGCTTATGTTGTTTTTTTAATTGTTTAGACGTGGACATTTTGACTATCCACTTTATCTCCAAACATAAAGCTGCATTTTATTTATTTCTCACATAAAGCTTTGTACGGCAACCATTTTTAAAGTCTGCAAATCTTTCACACTGCGCATACTCCGCCGCCATTTCGTATTCGATTTCTCCGCGGCATGTTTCGTATGCATGCCACGGTTGGTGTGATATCTTGATGATTTTACCGACCTAATAACGTGTAAATGTAAATGCAAATGTAAATACTGCTAATCATCTTTGGGTCGATGAGGTCGATTGAGCACGCGTCACTTATATGCTGTTGTGCAGCGTGTTTATTTTAAGCAATAAAAATTATGTGTACTCTCGAACGAAAGACCCTGCATCAGCGGAGTTTCTTTGTGAAGAGATAAATGAAGTAGTGGTGAAAAGTATATCAGAACACCATATTTTCTGATTTTATGAAACTGCTGGTTTCTTTCGCAGCCGTTCCCTTGAATGTCATGCAATGCTTCTCAAAGTGACATCCAAAGTTGGGTGTACGGGCATCCAGCGCTATTTCACTGACATTTCGACTTTCACTGTAGTGTTCTGTCTGAAAGAAAAAAATTCAAAACGCTCTGGTTTTTGAACGCGTACTCCTCAGAGAGCGTTTTAAGGCTAACGAAACTAGTTTGTAGCTACTCCATGATACTGAGTGTGTATTTACCTCATTGTAGACGAACTTTGCAACCAATATTTCTATTTTCGATTTCTTAAAGGTATGTACGTTTACAAGCAGTGCAGAATCCTGCTCTGTCTTGGCCATGTAGTTGATGGCATTTCAAAATTCTCGTTCCCAAACATAACTTGGACAACGTTAACGCAAAAATTGAAATCTCCCCTACTTGAAAAATATAAAAAATGTTCAGTGAACACCACGTTGTAGACAGCGAGCAAGTGAGTTATTGTTAATGCCATGCCATCCAACTCACAGAATTACGGACGTGCCATCTAGTGTTTCTGTTGCATCTTAAACCTTACACTTAGGATTTCTAGACACCATGGCACTATCTACTGAATTTGCTCCTTTGGACTAAATACATATGCCCATTAATTTTCCAATCAGCGGATAAGAAGTTTCATGATGCCAAGGTATCCAACTCACAGAGTCACGGGCGTGCCACCTATTGTTTCTGTTGCCGCTACAAACTTACACACAGGAGTTCTAGACCATGGCATTATTAATTGAATTTGCCCATTTGGATCAAAATACCATTTTTTTTTATTTTTCATGTACCACTCAATATTTAAATAAGCAGTTTAATATTAACAAGGTGTTCAACTCACAGAATCTCGGGTGTGCCACCTTGTGTTTATGTTGCATCTAAATACATGAGTTAGGAGTTCTAGACACAATGGCATTATCACTAAAGCTTGCAATCGATCTTTAAAAAGCTTCCTTCAACACCAGCTCAAGAAAACGCAAATTGAGTAGAACGAATTATTGATTTTTGTAACAATCTGGACGGAGTTATTGTAATCAGTGAAGCCTTCGATAGCACAATTAATTTCATGCGTGTCATTGCCTTATCCGTACTATTCACAGTAGTGCAAAACTTTCAGGACCAAAGATTTAAACTTGCATGGTGTTTTATTATTTTTTCACTATTGGCATGGTCGTATTCAATGACCCTGAAAATGTAAGTGGCTCATGTTACTTACTACTTTATGTTTAACACTTTGCTATCCTGTATATTCCTATAAATCTTACGCGAAGCTGAACGCACTCAAAACGTGAAATGGATTACCAGACACAATAACATTATTTAAACGAAAACATATATTTCAGCGCCGAATGAAAGTAAACAAGAGGTATAGGCGCCCCCATTGCACTCAAGAAACTAAAAGTAGCTGCAATAGCTGTGCTATTGTGATAGTAGTGCAAAGAGGTAAATTGCAGAACAGAAACATTGACGAGTTAGATGGTAAGGAATCCAAGCGCTGTGTGAAAGTCGATGCATACACAATATTCATTTACAGCACTGATGTCAGTTAATTGCCGGTTAGCGAAATAGGTAATGTGGCACTGCTGCACTTAAACTTAAGAGGTTTTTCTCTTTTAAAATCCCTGTTGATAGAAACTTAAGTCAGATGACCATAAACTCACTCGTTTTCTGTCACTGGCTCGACGACGATAGCCTCTCTTTGTAATCTCGGATAAAAGGATCATCGCGCCTCGTGATACAGCAGATTCTTTCGATGCTGCTTTCACAAGTTAGTTTTTTGTTTCCTAAGGAAATTACTCGACAGGAAAGAAACTCCAGAGCACTGACCAAGGGGAGCCTTTGCCGCACCTAGCTAGTGCAAAGGACTAAAAGGAGTAACTCAGTTTTCTCCTTCAGTTCTGCAAGGCTTGCAGAAAAGACTGCTGTAACGATAGGATTTTGAGTTATCGAGTTTTGATGCTATCGCTAAAAATATATAAAATTCAACGTGGAAACGGTGAGATCTTGCTAAGTTCAACAAAGCGTAAATGCTACCAGTTCCTATTCAGTCAACCATAAACAGTCATTATTACACGACTCGGGCAGTCAGAGGGCCAATAACTAAAATCAACCAATCAAAATGCTCTATTGCCGGTCCAATATTCTCCAAGTATCGGACCAGGCACTGTCCCGAATGGTCCCAAATGATACCGCACTTGTGTCCCTTTGAACTTCAGTCGTATAATAAGTCTCTTATTAACCAAGCTTGCTCGGGACCGTACTGGAAGAATATCGGCCCTCGGTCTTTTTTGTACGGACCTCGCTGCGCTTGGTCCGTACTGTCAAGACCTCGGGCCGATATTCTCTCAGTACGGGCCTCGCGCTTGGTTAATAAGATATATGTACTGTAATCAGTGTCAAACTGTAACCATCACCTGTCATGTCCTTTGGTGTAGTTGTTATCCACCAGAACATTTCGAAAGTAATTAATCTTGCAAAAGGCGAATTCCTCCCTACCCAATCGTTGTAGTAGATAAAGTGATCCTTTAGATAATTTCTAGGAGAAGAAACTCGGGTATTGGCCAAAATATGACATGAAACGTGGTAATAAATGCAACCGAACTGAGACAAAGGAATCAAAACTAGCTTTTTAATGTGTTTCGGATCAGTCATGCATGACAATCTCTTAAATACTAGGTTATGTAAACTAAAGATAGCTTAGGGATGTAGTTTTATCTCGGGTATCGGCCAAAATGCAACAAGAAAAGCGGTAGTAAGTGCAACTGAACTCATCGTGCACACCCGAGACAAAGGAATCAAAATTAGCTCTTTATTATGAAATTTAATAATAATAATAATAATATTAAAATTTATAGTGCGCAAATTCCATAAAATGTTCAAATGCGCATTACAAGATTAAAAATTACCATTAAAATAGGCTTACAATAATTTTAAGAAACAATTAAAAGTAAACTTAGAATGGCTAAAAAAGCTATAAAAATGCACTACGAAAAAGGTGAGTCTTAAGTTTAGCTTTAAAAATATTTACTGTTCCTGCGCTCCTAATATCCAGCGGTAGTTCGTTCCATAGTTTCGGAGCAGCACAGGTAAAGGAACGGTCCCCCAGTGTAGATTTCGATTTAAATGATGGATGGCTAAGTAAAAGCTTATCGCTGGAATTTCTTAAATTATATTTGGAGGGGGGTCTAAGGGAAATAAGAGAGGATAGATAAGAAGGGGCTGAAAAATTAAGAATCTTAAAAGTAATTAACAATATTTTAAACTCAATTCTATATCTAATTGGTAACCAGTGTAACTTAAAAATTAAGGGCGTAATATGACAAAATTTCTGTTCTTTAAGAATCAGTCTGGCACAAGCATTCTGTACTTGTTGCAGCTTATTCAACAAGCAGTCCGGTAGTCCATATAATAGGCCATTACAATAGTCCAGGCGGCTCGTTATGAATGCATGGACAAGAGTTTCAGTTGACTGCTGTGAAAGGTACTTTCTGATCCGACGAATATTATAAATGTAGTAAAATGAAGAGGCACAAATTTTCGTGATGTGTGTTGCCATGGAGAGCCTTGAATCAAACCAGGAACCAAGATTTCTCGCAATTGGCACGGGGTGTATGTCTGAGTCGCCCACACGTATACTGATATTGTCGAGCTTTCCCAGCTGTTGTGATGTGCCAATGATAAGGAATTCAGTCTTGTCGTCATTTAATTTAAGATCATTATTCAACATCCAAAGACGAATGTCTCTGATGCAGTCCTCCATACTCCTCACTACAGCAAGTTGTTCAGCTCTGTCGTTGGGACTAAATGAGATGTAAACTTGTGAGTCATCAGCGTAACAATGAATCGTGGGCAAATGATATTCAATGATCTCAAAAAGCTTGCTCGTATACAACGAAAACAATAACGGACCCAGACAGGAACCTTGAGGCACACCGCATTCTAATTTAAAAGGTTCCGATAGCGAATCGTTAATCATGATCCGTTGAGTTCTACCAGACAAATAGGACGTAAACCAGGAGAGGGCTTTCCCCTGTATACCAAATGATGACTCAAGTCGACGTAGCATGGTGTCGTGATCAACTGTGTCGAAGGCAGCACTTAAATCGAGCAGAATAAGCAGAGTAACACGTTGACTGTTCATGTTAAGGAGAATGTCATTCGTAACCTTAAGGAGTGCAGTTTCTGTGCTGTGGTTCTGTCGATAGGCGGATTGAAACACTGGGAACAGATTGTTGCCATTCAGATAATGCTGTAGCTGCTTGGCAACAACAGTCTCAACCAGCTTTGAGATAAATGCCAAATTACTCACGGGTCTGTAGTTCTTAAAAACAAGAGGTAATCCATCCTTCTTCAGCAGCGGCCGTACTAGAGCACTTTTCCAGATGCGTGGAAAATAACCAGAATCAAGCGAAAGATTTATTATTTTCGTGATCGGAGGTAGTAGCACATCGGCGAAGTCAGTAAGAAGCTTGGTTGGAATAGGATCAAGAAGACAAGATTTCTTTGATGAAGCTTTGATTAAATCAAACACCTCTGATTCGGACAGGAGAGTAAATTCTGAAAAACAGGAAGCAGTCACAGTACTGGCAGCGTCAATGGTGACAGGAAGGCGGCTCTGGTTTGCAATAGCAGACTTGATATCAGCAATTTTTTGAGCAAAGAATTTTCCAAAATCATTAGCCAACTGATAATCATTAGTCGACAGTGGGAGGCCAGGACCATTTGATAAATTCAGCAGGGACTTACTTGCTCTAAATAACCTTTTCTGGTCCGTGCTGTTCTCAGTTATGAAGTTTGTATAGTATGCACTACGAGCCTCGTTACTCAAAAACGTCACACGATTTCTCATTGCGCGATAGGATAGTAAATCGATGTGTGCTTTAGAAGCCCTCCATTTCCTTTCAGCTTTCCTCCGTTGACGTTTAGCCGATATAATTTCATGATTCATCCATGGAACACGAGTTCTAATAGTAACATTCTTTTGCTTAACAGGAGCGTGCCGATCCAGCAGGGAACGCAATGTGTTGTTGAATAAGGCGGCAAGCTCGTCAGGATCTTCAGTATCCGTTTGAAGAAGCTCGCTGTTACAGATTTCATCCGCAAAAGCAGACTTATCAATTGATCGCAGCTTCCTAAATGAGACACGCCCAACTTTGAGAGGTGGTCGAGGTGTTTTCAATTTGAAAAGTAACGCTAGATGATCCGAAAATAGAATGTCAGGCGATGGTCGACCGCTAATAAGGTTGTCTGACGTTCGAGTAATTACCAGATCTAGTGTATGACCAAGTTCATGCGTTGGTTCTGTCACATGTTGAGTTAAAGACATTGACTCCAATAAATCCAAAAAGCGACAAGCAGCTGAATCATTGTGATCATCAACATGGATGTTAAAATCGCCAGTTAAACACAGGACGTCGTTAGATAGGATAACAGATTCAAGGTACTCTGAAAATTCGTCAATAAAGCTGTTTACAGTCACAGGATGATTAACAGAGTACGGCGGTCGATAGATGATTGCCAGTCGAAAGCGTAGGGAGCCAGTGCAGACAAGGTATTCAGAAGATTCAAAGGAAATCCTTGAAACAGTTTCGAGCTTGGAAACATTGATGTTATCTCTGAACAAGAGGGCCGTACCTCCACCTCTACGATCACCCCTAGGGCAGTGTAACAGTTTATAGCCAGCAGGAGTTATCTCGTAGCACACAGCGGAGTCGTTGTCTGATAACCAAGTTTCAGTTATTGCAACTAGGTCAGCTTTGCATTCGTCGACATAATCAACAAACAGTGCAGATTTGTTTGAAATAGAACGAGCATTTAACGTGCACATGGTCAGCTGAGTGTTCGATGTACTCAAATGGAGATCAGATACGCGGTTTACCTGCACAACGTTGGAGCGGTGGCTATGATGATGGCTTCGATGTTTAACTGCTCGACGATTTGTTGTAAAAGACGTAATTGGTGGACCAGGGTTCGGGCTGATGTCGCCACTAGTTGTTAAGCGAAGACTCGTTAGGTTAAAGGAAGAAACAGAGTTCGGAGTATGAGATATCCGAGCAGTGAAGTAGCGATGTGATCTTGTTGAAGATGAAAATCCAAGATGGCGGAACAAACGCATCGACGACGAGCAACTTGCACGGTATAAATCCACTTCATTAGTGGTCTTTGTAACTCCAGAATCATCAAGGGCATAAGATGGACAGAAAATGAGCGTATTTAGATAAATTAAAGAGCGACTTAAACAACAGAACAGATATAGATAAGTGGCTATGGCGGAGCCGAGAAATTCGAATTAGTCATGACAATCTATTATGTAGACTAAAGATAGCTTAGGGATGTGGTTTTGCCTGCCCTAAAGCTTCTTTATTTACGATGTATTTATTTCATAGTATTGTTCAGACTTAAAAATCTTGTACAAGTGATCGAAGTTTTGCAATTGTGATTCTCAAATGAATGAGTAGGAGTATATAGCAAGATGATGGATGTAATTTTCTTCATTTTCACTCGACGACTATGCCATTGCTTATTATATATAGAACAGTTTAACAAATCTTACTCGTGTAGGTTATGTTAGAGTTGTCTAGATACACTTGGTTTTCTGTTGGCGTAAGTTTCCTTAAAATATCGTAAGGCTTTTTGCTAAGTTTCGCACTCCAAGTATATGGCACATAGACTGTATTTACCTTTTTCCTGAGCTCCATTGAATTATTGAAATTTTTTGGGTGGACAGATTTTCCTCCAGACTTTTTGCGATAATAAAAATCAGTCAAGAAGCAAGGACACTTTCTAAGAATGCAATCCATTAGACTGTTTCCAAAAAAAGCCGGAAAGATCATTCACACAGAAAAGATCAAGCTTTCAACAACCAATAGGGCACGGACACTTTTCAGGCTAAATTGCGTCAATTGACGAGTAAAGAAGTAAGAAATCTTGGTGCTGGGACTGTTAAACAAAATATTCTCTCAAGTGCTCCATATAGTACTAAATAACTCTTTATTTTCTATGAAGCTCCGATGTCAGCCGTTAATAAACATTTTACAACTGTATCCGTCTAGCTGTTTATTGACAAAAAAAAATACTCTTTATGGGACATAAGAATCTAACGACGATATCTTCCGAGATCGAATGTCAGAGGTCAGTTATACCAAAGTTGCCATTTGGGATTAGCCTGCCATTTATTTACAATTTTACTTTCTATCGATTTTCCAGCGTTGTAATAAAAAAACTCACGAAAATCTGAAGTCGCTGGGTGTGTGACTTCATATCGTTGGACTTAACTGATGTAATAAAATGTTCTTTAGCATGTATTCAAAAGATTACTAAACTCCATGATCCAGTTTTTTAGCATTGCCTTATTCAGGGCCCCATCGTGTTCATAGCCTAGTTTAAATGGATGGATAAACGCCAAGGTGGGGTTATATATCCTCCACAGGAATTCAGACTGTTTGTCCCCTACCCCGGGCATGTAAATCCCCGGGATATCCTCAAAATTGTCCTCCTTGTCAATTATTCGACAGATTGCAGGAACTGCAATTTCCAAGAACGTACGATACTTGTGGAAGATGTGAGACAGTGTTTTGAATTCATCCGCAAATTTTCGAGGAAGGTAAAATATGTCTGAGCGACCCCGAGGGCAAAGAAATGTCCAGTTCCTGTTCTGTTTGGAAAGATCAATCGACCCTTTGATGTTCCCTAACACGCCTCGGGAATGGCCGGTGCCATTAACTGATAGACTGCTCATCGTCGACAATGTTTCAGTTGTAGAGGAGTTGTATAGAACCCAGATCTCCTCGTATGCCTTCTGACAGGAGCTCTTTCCATAAATGGAATTCCACCAAGACCATTTTTCAGGCTGAGTATACTCTGATAGAATCGGTACTTTTGGCCCTTCCCAGATTTTGTTACGGTCCATTTCAATTAAATTCCAGTAGTTAAGTATTACGTCATCGCCGATGAGTAAATATCCCTCGTATGCCGGATATTTTTCCATGGCACGTGACATACACGCGTAGCCGAAGTATCCTCTGAAAATGTGACCAACCCACTCGACGTTGTGTTCTTTTGATTCTTTTGCTCCGCAAAACATGATCGTGGGAAATGCATTCTTGTAAAGACCTGAGAGTGTTGGGATACTTGAGTAGAAAGGAAAGTTGTACACAATTACAAGCACAATGTCTGAAAACGCATTTCGAAGGCAGGAAGATTTTACTTTATTGGGTACAGCTGGCAAAAGATCATAAATTTCTGTTTCATTGCGTACAGCTGATAAAAGATCATAAGTACTAGCTTCATTGCGCACCGCTGTTAGAGGATCGTAATTTAATTCTCTTGGAACAAGACAGTTACTAGAGTTGGGAACAAAGCCTGCAAATAACAAAAGATATAAGTGAGAAAGTGAAAGGAAGAAAGGGGCGTTTAGGGCGCCCCGTTCTTCATCGCTCAATTCCATTCCTTGTGAGTACGCTGTAAAAGAAGCCTGTTAACCTGCGAAGAGACCAGTCATTATTAACGCGGGGAGGGGGGGTTTGGAGAATTTTAGATGATCACATGGTTCTCAATTTCCGGGGGGAAGGGGGCTGGGGGATCATTCGTCTCCAGGAGAGTTTAAGAAAAGGGCTTATTGAAAATTGACTGCCAATTAACTACCAATAATAAAGGAGGAGGTTATAAGAGTATTGCAGAGCCTTAATGAGGGAATAGCTAATTGTTTATTTTGATACAACCTAAATCTTCCAAGTCCCCCCACCCCTTGGCGAAAAAAAATTATCGGTCCCTTAGGAATTTTTGATATCCCATAACTGAACTTTATTTCTTCCTTGCAAAAATCTCACCTATAGCTCATTCGATATCAGTCTGAGATATGCTCCGGAGCGACGCAGGAAAGTTAGGCATGGGCAGTTCTGAAGTCCCCACGCGCGGTCTCAAATATCTGTTGGTTTGGTTGACACCGAAAAAAACTGTATGTCTTATTTTAAGTCAAGAAGGCCTTATTGTGAAGGCTTCTTTGTTCTTAAGATGAGCCATACCCCTTTACCTTCGTTTAGCGTCGAATGCATTTCTGGTCGTTTTTTGGTCGGTGGGATTGCGAAAAAAAAAACTCCAAGCATTTAAAAGGAAACTATCTCACTTACCATAGATGATGCCATATATTAACGACATTGATAGAACAACAAACAGAGCCAGCCATCGACTTGACATCAAAATATTGCCGCAGAATATGTGATTCGACATGGCACACCTCCAGTTCGCACGTTTTAGAATGGCGAATAGCGTTAACAACTTGAGCAGTTTCACAATGGCTTTTTCCTGTTGATTGAGCAAACAATTCGATCACCGCACAATTCCTCCACTACTTCCAACAGCATCATCTTTAGCCTAAGAACGAAGGCTTGCATTCTGGTTTGGCTGTATAATTGATATTTGAAACTCTCTGGTTTGGGAAAAATTGAGACAATATGAGAAAATTTTCACATATGAATAAAAGAAGTACGTATTACGTATATAAACGATGAAACAAAGAAAGCTAAGTACACAATAGTTAATATATACAGGTGACAATAAGAGATAATAACAATGATATTTTAATATAAAAGTTATAAATACGTGGTTGGAAAAAGGAAAGCTGAAAAGAAAGTCTAAAATAGCTTTACTTAAAACTTTTGAAAAGTTTTATGTAAGTGACGCTATTTTAGACTGTCTTTTTTCCCTTTTTTTTCCTTTTCCCAACCATGTATTATATCTTTTATATATGAATATATCAATAAAGATTTAGAAATGCAAAAACTAGCAAAAACTAACGATAAAAACCGACGTTTCGGTGTCATCATGACGCCATTGTCAAGGAGAAATAAAAAATAAAGTTTGTGGCAAAGTGTAACACTAAATTAGCATAAATATGTTACGAGCTAATTAAACAAATACTTTTGCGCGAATTGAATCGCTTTGCACGTTCAGAGTGGGTTTTAAGTCTCTGATGAAAAGCATTTCGTTCACCAAACAATCGAACTTGTTACTACACTTTTTCAGAATGCTAAAACGTTTCAGTAGGTCTTTCGGGACTTCGCTTGTTGGTACGCAGCCCACACAGACACCCAAAGAACCAATATCCATTGTTCGTGTGGTCATACCTTTCAAAGATCAGTTATGGGATATCAAAAATTCCTAAGGGACCGATAATTTTTTTTCGCCAAGGGGTGGGGGGACTTGGAAGATTTAGGTTGTATCAAAATAAACAATTAGCTATTCCCTCATTAAGGCTCTGCAATACTCTTATAACCTCCTCCTTTATTATTGGTAGTTAATTGGCAGTCAATTAACTAAAGCATTTAAAAGGAAACTATCTCACTTACCATAGATGATGCCATATATTAACGAATTGAATCGCTTTGCACGTTCAGAGTGGGTTTTAAGTCTCTGATGAAAAGCATTTCGTTCACCAAACAATCGAACTTGTTACTACACTTTTTCAGAATGCTAAAACGTTTCAGTAGGTCTTTCGGGACTTCGCTTGTTGGTACGCAGCCCACACAGACACCCAAAGAACCAATATCCATTGTTCGTGTGGTCATACCTTTCAAAGATCAGGAATCAGCAAATTATGTTAAGAAAGAGCTCAAGAATCTTAGCATGAAGGTGCAGACAACTGTCCAGCCAGTATTTGTTAGCCGCAAAGTTGGCCAAGATCTTAAAGTACGAGAAATCAAGCCACAGATTGTCAACCAACAACGCGTCGTTTATCAATTTCAATGTGACCTGTGTGATGCGGGTTATGTGGGCTATACACGCGGACACTTACACACACGCGTGGATGGACATAAACGAAAGGCATCTTCAATATATAAACACTACCACGAACGGCACAGCGAAGTCCCGAAAGACCTACTGAAACGTTTTAGCATTCTGAAAAAGTGTAGTAACAAGTTCGATTGTTTGGTGAACGAAATGCTTTTCATCAGAGACTTAAAACCCACTCTGAACGTGCAAAGCGATTCAATTTGCGCAAAAGTATTTGTTTAATTAGCTCGTAACATATTTATGCTAATTTAGTGTTACACCTTGCCACAAACTTTATTTTTTATTTCTCCTTGACAATGGCGTCATGATGACATCGAAACGTCGGTTTTTATCGTTAGTTATATGAATATATATCATTGTTATTATCGCTTATTGTCACCTGTATGGATAACCTATTGTGTTATTAGCTTTGTTAAAAGACAAAATTGAAATCAAGGAAGAATTTTCATTAACTGTGTTTTTAGACTCACTTAGGTGTTAAGAAAAGGAATGGAAATATTATCTTACTTTAAGCTTTTCAATGCAAAAATTAAAATAAGAAGTTTGATTATTTCCCATTCATTTTGGCGGTCTCATCTAAAGTACAATTTTTTTAACCTTTTTCTTATTGTGGTTATGAATTTTGCACGGAAGGAGATGTTCAGTTTCTATGTGGTAGAATATTTCGCGGTAAGCTATGTTTTTAATCATGTCAATCTGCTAATTAAGGAAGGAATAAATCTCTCTGGTTAAAGTTAACCTCGTACAGGAATTCCTGGAAATTCCTACTTCTTATACTTTTGATTATTCTCAGACCCGTTTTTTGGATCAAATTTTATGTCAAATTCACGATAACGAATATTTCTTGAATTTCAATTTAACACCTTCAACACCTTTTTCCTTAAGGTGACCCTAAGTGTAAACAGCTGATGCCTTTTCATCTTCCTCATTGAATTTTTAATTAGATAATCTGCTATAAGACCATTTCTGGGGGCGGTGCTCGTGAACGCCCCTTCTTCTCAGAATATTCTGCTTATTCTGTTGTTATGTAAAAGTCTTCTAAGGCTATTTTCTTTTAAGATATCTTTTCAAAAGTGATTCTGATCCTGCCAATAGGTTAACTATAATTTTTATATCATCAATCTTGTTTCTGATCTGGCCGATCTTAACCATAAAAGTATGAAATTGAAGGTAGAAAATGATTGTGTAATTGCGTAAACAACTCGAAGGCTCATACTTAGTGTGCAGGAACTGTTGTACATAACTTAACATGATTTGCTGGTTGAGATAGAACGAGACGATGCAAGGAGATTGACAGCCTAATAGAATCACCTTTAGCGTCGCTTTTATAAGCTGGTGCACAACATTTTCATTGAGAATAGAATTGAATTGAATTGAGTAGAGTTGAGAGCTTAACTGGTCCCAAAAAAAAGAAAGTTGTATTCAAAGCCAAGAAATAAAGGAATATCAGCTGAGTGTTAGAAAAAGCATCTAACAGCTTTCTTTGTTTCAAAATTTTTAAAGGAAAAGAAATTTGTTGTGGGGATCACAATAATTCCGTAAAAGAAAAGCTTTCCAAGAACCCCTTCAGGGTCGAGAGATATTGGCGCTTACACGTCTAATATTATTAGAGATTTATCTACTTCATTGAAAAAGATTCTAACATTACTCAGTTAAACTCAACCGAGACCTGATAATCTGGATATGGATATGGGGCGCCAGAAAAAGAATACTTCCCCACTCTAGAAGGCTGGTCATCTCATAGAATATTCTTTATTGACTTTCCGTTTAGATTTAGCGAAAGGGTCAAGTAAATTATGGCTTAGGCTCGTGGCCAATAAACGCGCGCTCTAATTGGCTTAGATTTTGAGCAGAACATTATATTACCACCCCTTATTATCCAATGGTGCTTCGTAGAGTACAATAACAGGCGAGACGACAACAAATATCACGCGATATTTGTACTCCAGAAATATCCGCGAATTCGCCCGCAAAGAAATAAAAATTTGGCGTGTTGGATAATAAATCTCTTATTAGACGTTTTATTGTGTAGCATCGCTGAGTATTTTTACTCATTGTTTGTATTTTGACTCGCCTTACGGGCTCGTCAAAATACGGCACAACTAAGTCTCGTAAAAATACTGAGCGATACTACACAATAAAATGTCTAATAAGATATATGTATTGCCCACGTGCCGACTTTCGGGTTAGGATTGTGTTGTAATAGTCTTGTTGGAGTAATCTGTATTTACTTTGTAACCATCTGTTTGTAAGTGATCGAGAACCACTTTGGATAGTATTTGTTACGTGTTTCAGAGAAATTGCCGTTCAAATGAAATGAAATCGATGTTCAGTATTTGAATCTGTTCATGGCTGAAAGGGCCTCACTCAAGCAGATCAAGTATATTTATATTATCTCTCAAGCTTTTTTATACGTAATCGCCAAAGTATGATGCCCTATTTTAAGACAGCAATATGTGCGGAGTGTTGACAAGGGCTAAGAACACTTTGCTGAAGCATTTTTAAGAAGAAAATTACAATTATTATAGTTGTTTTGTTAAGATAACAGTTTTCAGAAGAAATCCAAGATGGCGTCCATTTTTACATGTTTCGAATTGACTGCGTTTGCTTTCTTTTAAGTGCCCATGACACGAAATTGTTTTTTGCGCTTTTAGTTAGCTTATCGTATGTACAAACCAATTTCAATAAAAGAAAAATGTCCACGAAAAAAAAAAAAAAAAAAAAAAAAAAATCAAAAGTCGGCTCTTTCGGACGCTAAAGTGCTCTTATTTAGTCTTTAAATAGTCCAGTAGACTGGTGACGAATTAGCGAGGGATTTTTTGAAATTTATTATTGCCTAATTATTTCTCTAGATATATGCATGATATAATGATAGGTGGCTTAATTTTAAAGGAATCTTGCACTCTGTTTTAAGCCTGCCTCAGATTGAGCGATTGACTGATTCAATTATCTTTGTATTTATAAAAATCTGAAATTTGATTAAGTAAAAAAAAAAAACTATTCCCTGTAAGTCATACAAGACGCCTTGAAATCTACAATGACGTGAGCTCACGCGATACTAAAGCAGGAAGGTTTGCACAATTATATGTGAAACGTGAAAGGGCAATCTGACGTTTGCCGTTTCACGTAAACGTGATGCGTAATCTCTCTATTATTCCTTCGCACTAAGTGCGACGAAGGCTCCGCTTGGTCAGTGCTCTAGAGTTTCGTTGCTGTAGAGTAATTCCCTTAGCAGCCGAAAAGCTAACTTTAGAAAGCAGCATCGAAAGAATCTGTATAACGATGCGCGATGATCTCTCGCCGAGAAGTCATCGGGCAGTTTTACTACAAGTTACTCATTTTATCCGAGATTGCAAAGACAGAGGCTATCGTAGTCGAGCCGGTCAAATGGAAAAACGAGTGGGTTTATAGTCATCTGATTCAAGTTTATCTCAAATAGGGATTTTTAAAAAACTTCTTAAAAAAAATTATAAAAAAGCAAAAAAATCCAACAATGAAAATCACTGGGCCGCCTATCGTACTTTGAACAATTCTTTGAAAAAGAAATGCAACTCAGCCAAACGGAGACATCTTGAGGCATTCGCAGATAAATTGCAGGTAGAGAATAATTCCAAGCCTTTTTGGAACTACATGCGTTCAATAAGAACGCATGTAGTTCCAATTTAATTGAATTTAATGTAGTTCAATTTAATTGAACTTAAACGCACAGTAGGCGGTAAATACAAAGATATTTTGTCAAACTTGTACAAAACCTTGGTTCGTCCAATTTTGGAATACGCCTGCCCGGTGTGGTCACCACACCTCATCAAAGACATCGATGAAATTGAGAAGATACAAAGAAGAGCCTCGCGAATTGCCTTAGGCCAAAGAAGACAAGAGATGGCTTATACGGAGAGGTGTAAAATTCTTAAATGGAACTCTTTAGTACAAAGGAGAGTTTTCCTTTCCTTAGTGGAATGTTATAAAACTGTATTCAATCTAAATGGATTGAATTTCAGCGACTATTTTGAACTTTGTAAAAACACTAAATCGAGATCTAACCACCCATATAAACTACAACTCAAACTCGCAAAACTGAACTGTTACAAAATTTCTTTCTTTGTCAGAATTATCAAACCTTGGAATAATCTTCCTATTAATTTATTTAATTTTTGTGACAAAACCTATTGTTCCTAAAAGATGGAAGTGTAGAAATTATTGGGGATCAGGAGATTGCATAACATATGAACGCATATTTTGCATCAGTATTTACACAAGAACAAAAGTCTCTTCCGGAATTTGATCATGTTCTCAATGAAAAGTTGTGCAATGTATTATGTACACCTAGTGAAGTGGAAAAACATCTGAGAAACCTAAACATACACAAATCCCCAGGTCCTGATAAATTATCGCCTCGTATCCTAAAAGAATGTGCACTGGAACTATCTACGTCACTTTGTAACTTATTTAACATGTCGTTCCAATCCGGCTCACTACCCAACGACTGGAAAATTGCACACGTTATTCCAATTTATAAAAAGGGACCAAAATATAAAAAAGGAAAACTATCGCCAGGTCTTGTTAACATCTATCATCAGTAAAACGGCGGAGAAGATTGTGAAATCGAGAGTTGTCTCATTTTGGACGGAACACCAACTACTGAACCCAAGCCAATTTGGATACCTGGAAGGCCGATCGACAGTGTCACAACTCTTAAGCTGTTATAATGACTGGTGCTTAACAAGAAATTCGTCTAAAGTGTCTGATGTAATATTTCTGGACCTGTCAAAAGCGTTCGACAGTGTCCCTCATGAGCCCCTACTTTTAAAACTCAATCCGGCTCATAGGGATACGGGATAGACGAGCAGCTGCACCTGTGGTTCAAGAACTTCTTAACCAATCGAAAACAAAGAGTTATGGTACGTGGATCGTACTCGGATTGGTCACCAGTTACATCTGGTGTCCCTCAAGGCTCAGTACTGGTACCGGTTATGTTCCTTATTTATGTGAACGAAATACCTGGCATCATCACGTCTACTGCCAAATTATTTGCCGACGATACCAAAATCTACCGACAGATAAATAATATCGATGATTCTATTGCTTTACAGATAGATCTGACCACCCTCGACCTATGGGCAGATCGTTGGCAGATGAAATTTAATTCTACCAAATGTGAAGTCATGAGAATTACACATAACAGAGACAAAAAGTCCACACGGTACAATATATCGAGTACAGTGTTGAGGAATGTATCTAATTACAAAGATCTTGGAGTTATTATGACTAGTGATCTGAAATGGTCAAAACATGTTGAACAAATAGTTCACAAAGCAAATAAGGTTCTTGGCTTACTTAAACGCACAGTAGGCGGTAAAAACAAAGATATTTTGTCAAACTTGTACAAAACCTTGGTTCGTCCAATCTTGGAATACGCCTGCCCGGTGTGGTCACCACACCTCATCAAAGACATCGATGAAATTGAGAAGATACAAAGAAGAGCCTCGCGAATTGCCTTAGGCCAAAGAAGACAAGAGATGGCTTATACGGAGAGGTGTAAAATTCTTAAATGGAACTCTTTAGTACAAAGGAGAGTTTTCCTTTCCTTAGTGGAATGTTATAAAACTGTATTCAATCTAAATGGATTGAATTTCAGCGACTATTTTGAACTTTGTAAAAACACTAAATCGAGATCTAACCACCCATATAAACTACAACTCAAACTCGCAAAACTGAACTGTTACAAAATTTCTTTCTTTGTCAGAATTATCAAACCTTGGAATAATCTTCCTATTAATTTATTTAATTTTTGTGACAGCCCTAACGTTCGTGAGTTTAAATCAAAATTGAAGAAACATATGAATATTTATTGAATCGTCATTTTATAATTGATATTTAGCTGTTTCTTATTTGACTTTTTTATATTTTTATTAACTAGTTCTGTAAGATTTTTTACATAAATAGGAGACCCTTGATATAGGGCCAACCTCTGGGTTTCCTTTTTTTTTAATAATTATGTATTTGCATATTGTTCTGAAATAAAGTATTGTTAAGCTCAAGTGCAGATTTCCACATGACCAGGTTTCGCATTGTTTCGTTCGACGACAGGATGTCGGTCAACTCAGGAAAGCACTTGACCATTATCACAAATGATGTATTTCTTTGGTTTTAATACGATGGAAATTACAATCGGTAGGAGTTTAATGCGATAAGAAAAGTGCAAGTGTAGGTATGTGAAAAGACAAGGAGTATGAGTACATTTGGAGCACTTGAAATAAACAACAATAAAGAGCTCACCATTCTTCGCTTGCGAAACGTCGGACGAAAAGAAAAAAAAGTGGAACAATCTGGTGTAGGAACAGGCCCCTTAGTAAGTAATCATTTTTAGCTTGATTTATTGCCCATCTTCCTCTGATTTGACGAGTGGTATGTGTTCATAACAGCCGTCTTCGAAGCCGGGACGGAGAATAAGGCCGATGTCTTTAGAGAGTAAAATCTCTTCGATGTCGAAGATCGAAACGCGTCCATTTTGGCCGTACAGCTACATTCTTTGGAAAGTAATATATATAATATCTTGTGTATGTGTATCATTCTTGTAGCCAACATCATTAGTTACGCCGTGGCCGCTCTGGCCACGCAATACGTTCTTCCCCTCTTCTTGAATTCTCCTTTCTCCACCATATTCGTGTATTCGCAGTTTTCTACATCACGGCGATGTAACATGATCGTTTTGGCCGCGCGCTAAATTAGGCACTTTTGGGCCGCCAAATCGTACTTTCAAAGCGTAAAAAACGATTAAGTAGAACTCGCCAGGCGCTAAGATCGATTATTGCAAATCTAAATACTGCTATCAAACACAAAACGCCAAAACATTTTTCGTGTCGTGGGCACTTTAAGAGAATCGCAACACAAACAAGAACACATTGGTACGGTGTCTATCCTCTCTTCTAACTCGAAGCACAAGTCAAACTGAGTTTATAGGGAAACAATCTACTTGCATAGAACAACGTGCGCGTAAAGATGCGATGTCGTTTGACTAATGAACCAAAGGCACCTTTTTTGGTTTACTGGGACACCATTATACCAGTGTTAACCAACTCTATTATCGTTTAAAACGTTACAGAAAAATGTTTTCAGGGGATTAAACCTACTAAAGGTGAAAAAAATACGATAAATATATGATTAACTATGCGAAAACACTAGCATTTCCACAGATGGTAAATGAACGCGAAATGATATACACCGTTAGGCACTTACCTTACCAAGTACGCTTTAAATGAAGTCACATTTGCTGCCACAGGAAAACCTGCCTTTCTACTGATTACTCTAGTTAAATGATGTTCCCACCAAAATTTTGAAACGCAGTATAAAATAAATGCATAGAATAATCTTACCTGCAAGAGATAAGCTGCGATTTAACACGTCGAAATTTTTTCTTTGAAGAAATATCACTTCTCTTGCATGTGAACATATCATAAGAATGGACGACCAATAGGAAATATCTTAATCCATGATCTGATATACTACAGGCTAAGTACAAAAGTGACCGTTGTGTTCCAGATATTTTTGACAGCTTCAAGATCCCCTAAGCTAGCTTTTGTCAGAAAACGGTCTCGATGATTGATTATCTTTAAGAGAAAACTAAGAAAACGAGGCCCTTCAAAACACTTCCTTTCCGGTAGTTCCGAATTCAGCGCTTCGACTACGTTTGCAAAAAGTCAACTGATATGGCCCTAGCCAGCTTGATTTAGATTATTTCAGAAGTAGAGTGCCTGAGTGATCTTTCTGCTAGTAATTTCTAAACATAACATTTTTTTAACTTAATGAACACCGGTGATAAAATTTCAAGTTCGAGTCATCAGTTTGTACAAAGGACTATTTCAGACAAGTTTAATTTCAGGTAAGATTGTTCCTTGCAGTTTGCTGCTATTTTTTAGAGACTTTGAATTTGGTCTATAATGTGGAATATCGACAGTGCTGAATCTTACGCACTTCATTTCTTGGAGCTTCGTAAGTTGGAGGCGATGAAGTGAGAAGCGGCGACACATTCAGAATAATGAAGATACGCAGGTTTTGTTTTTTGCATTCCTTATTAGGTAAGATGTGGAATGACACACATCAGTTTACAGATGTTGAAAATTATATTCACCGTTTTGATCAGGAAAGTCTAAAAGAGGACTGTTGTCGGTTACAACGAATAAAGCTCTCTTTCAGCCATAAAGATTTATAGTATAGAACGTTCTGGAAAACAAAGCTAAATTTCTGACGAAGCGTGACATAAACCTGATGCCCCCGGTTTACAATTCCTTTTTGTGGCTGACAGCAGACTGAATAAATTAACTATAAGTTATCGCTCTAAAAGAAAAAATTAGTTATTTTGAATGCAGAATGTATCGCCTAGCTACAGAGTAGCTGCAGGCAAAATTGTAAGAAAATCTGTTCGCGAGGGAACGCGTTCTTCGAACTGGTTGCCCTGTTACGATTCTTTGAGATGCGGTGACTCAATCGTTTTATTTCCCCAAACTTGTAATTTTCTTTAGCTGGAGGGGAGGGGAGGGGAGGGGAGGGGAGGGGAGGGGAGGGGAGGGGAGGGGAGGGGAGGGGAGGGGAGGGGAGGGGAGGGGAGGGGATTGAGTTTGAGATTGACAAGAAAAGCGGATTTTGCTTCCACGCGGTCTGTTTTATTTTAAAATTCAAAGACAAAATTAGCAGAATCGACATCTCGTGCTGTTGAGGGTTTCTTTTCCCGGTCTCTGCTTTCGATATCATACTTGACTAGCTTCATTCAATTATAACATTTGAATCACGGTTCAAAAATTGGGGTTGAAAGCTAAGAATAAGCGGTAGATAAATAAGTTAACTGCTCAAAGAGCAATAAAAGATAAAATAGATAAACGAATGGATGGATAAGTGTAGAGATGAATGAATGAGAAAAAACTATTAAATGTGTATGTAGATAAAAAAAAATATTGGAAAGATGAGGTTGCGTGAAATGTCTGTCGGGTACACAAGTTTAGTTGCTCTGTAAGGAGTGAACCTGAGGGAATTAATTTTCAAGTCCTTTTTGAGAAGACACCTTTGCTAGCAGCCAGGGTTAATCTGAGCAGTTCTATTCGCTACAGGGTGAACTTAAAATCTTTCCAGGATACATTTACCCCAATTCCAACCGAAAGTTTCGTTTCGTGGACATAGAGAAGTTATAATTTGAATTAAAATGCATTTGAAATTGTAGCATCTTAAATATGAAATAACGCCAACCCTGTACATGTAAAATACCATATGGTGGGAAACAGTGACGTTGCTCGGCAGTGCACAATCGCGATCTTCTTCGGATGGACGTGCTATGATGTAATTTCCGTTAACGAGGACTGAAAAAAAAGTTGAAATTAGATGGGATAGATTAGGTGGTACCGGTGAGTTTTTCAACTTGCCGTAATTGGAAAATCATTTACAGACTTGTAATAAAGAGGTACTGTATGGTTATATTCATGTATGTAGTAGTCTAACATTTACTGTTTCTTAATTGAAGATAACGATGCGAATTTATATGAATATTTTCCCGAATCTATGTCAGCACTGATACCAAAGAATCCATTAAATGATAAAGGAATGCCCATGGAAATGGAATGGAGAGCAATGGAAAGAGATACCCAACCAATTAACTAAAGAATTCTTTCAAGAACAGCTATATATTTATTTTTCCTCGCTAGAAAACAAACAAAGAAACAGGCAAACACATAGAAAATAAACATAAAAACGAAAAATACAAATAAAAGTATCCCAAAAACAAAATGAAGTGGCGGCCGCCGAGTTGAAATTTGGACATGTCGAAGGAAGATAGCGCGCGGTGGGGGGAAGACAAACCCCGAGAGCAAACAGCAGGTTGGGCTATCTTAAGCAGATTGGGCTATCTTAAGCAGATTGGGCTATCTTAAGCAGATTGGGCTATCTTAAGCAGATTGGGCTATCTTAAGCAGATTGGGCTATCTTCAGGAGATTGGGCTATCTTCGCTGCTGCTGAAGAGCACCTAGTGTCGACCATGGATATCCAGTGGACCTTGATTTTTGCCGTTCTTTTTCCTCGCCTCAGTCGATGTTTTTCTTGTCGAGCTCATCTTGGACAGTGTGCCTCCATGCGTTTTTGCGACATATTCTTATTACCAAAAGTGACTCAGTTCTCTATCTGTAAAGATTAACCCTTAGTATTGGGGAAACTTAAGAAACCTCTTATTACGATGGCTATTGATTCAGTTAATTTCCTTAACTCAGGAACCTTTACCTCGCCTTTGTTTGCTTTGTCTGCATATCTTTGGACTCGCTGATAAATTTTCTCTAGCATATACTCAAACTATTACTGTACTCCATGATCCAGTTTTTTAGCAATGCCTTATTCAGGGCCCTATCGTGTTCATATTCTTGTTTAAGAGGATGAATAAATGCTAAGTTGGTGTTATATGTTTTCCATAGGAATTCAGACTGGTTGTCGCTTACCCGGGGCAGGTAAATCCCAGGGATATATTCAAAATTTTCCTCCTTGTCAATTATTCGACACATTGTAGGAACTGCGATTTCCAAGAACGTACGATAATTGAAGAAAATAGAAGATAGTGTTTTGAATTCATCTGCAAATTTTCGAGGAATATAGAAAATGTCTGAGCGACCTCGTGGGCAAAGAAATGTCCAATTTCTGTTCTGTTTGATGTCCCATAACGGATCTCCGGTATGGACAGTTCCGTTAACTGATATAATGCTCATGTTCAACAACTTTTCAGCTCTAGAGGAGTTGTATAGAATCCCGATATCATCGTATGCCCTTTGACAAGTCCTCTCTCCAAAAATGGAATTCCACCAAGCCCATTTCTCAGTCTGTATGTGCCTGGTTAAAATCGGTATCTTTGGCCCTTCCCAGATTTTGTTACGGTCCATTCTAATTAGATTCCAGTAGTTGAGTATTAGGTCATCGGCGATGAGTAAATATCCCTCGTATCCCGGATATTTTTCCATGGCACGTGACATGCACGTGTAGGAGAAGTATCCCCTGAAAACGGACTGAACCCACTCGACGTTGTGTTCTTTCGACTCTCTTCCTCCGCAAAACATGATCGTGGGAAATGCATTCTTGTAAAGACCCGAGAGTGTTGGGATACTCGAGTAGAGAGGAAAGTTGTACACAATTACAAGCACAATGTCTGAAAACGCATTTCGAAGGCAGGAAGATTTTACTACATTGCGTACAGCTGGTTGAGGATCGTAGGTTACATCTCTTGGGACCAGACAGTTACAAGAGATGGGAACAAAGCCTGCGAATAGCAAAAGATATAAGTGAAAATGTGAAAGGTGGAAGGGGATCGTTTAGGACACCCCCGTCTTCACTGCTCAATTCCATCCATGTGGGCATGAGTACGCTGTAAAAAGGAGCCTTTTAACCTACGAAGGGACCAGTCACTATTAGCGCCTGGGGAAGAGGAGGTTAGATTTCGAGGATTTTGGACCATCACATGGCTCTCAATTTCAGGGGGGGAGGAGGGGGCAAGGGGGAATCAGTCGTCACCAGGAGTTTAAAAATGGGGCCTGTAGAAAATTGACTGCGAATTAACTACCAATAATAAACTAGGAGGGTTATTAGACTATAACGGAGCCTGATTTTTATTGTGACACACCCAAATCCTTCGAGTTTCGCCACCCCCACCCCCTGGCGATAAATAACGGTCGATCCCCTAGGAATTTTTGATATTGCATAACTAAATCTTATGTTTCCCTTGACATCGGAAAATATACAAAGCTTGGAAACAATTATGGAAACAACAAGACCAAAATAAATAGGGCGGAAACGTTGGTTGATGTTACAGCGTGGGAAAAAAACTGTTCCCGTTTTTGTTCCCGCTTTTCTCTAAGGCGTTACTTTGTTCAGTTTTCAGGTGAAGAGAATTATTCGAAGTGAAAAATGGTTCAACTACGATGGTTTTTTTTTTTAAGTGCCAAACTGAGGATGGTCATAGAGAAGAGATGGATTAAAGTAAGGGCGAGTCACAGGTAACCCATCATGTTGCTTAGCGGTTAAGTAGGTCTAAACATAGTTGCATTTGCTGTCGAGTTCAATCATAGCTGAAGACAAAATTTGGATGGTTGAGGTTGTAATTATTCATTCTATATCTACCACCCGCCGGTCACCGCCGGAGAGACAAAAGATAAATGGTTTCTGGAACTTACTTCTCCCCTAACACGTTCATTTCTTTAATTTTCCTGATGTGAACAGGAAACTGATAAACACTAAATTGGAAACAATCTCACCTACCATATATGATGCCATATACCAAAGGTACCGTTATGACAACGATCAGAGCTAGCCATCGATTTAACATCGAAATATTGCCGCAGAACATGTGAGTTGACATGGCACACTTCCAGTTCACGGGTTTTAGAATGGCGAATAGCGTTAACAACTTGACTAATCTCACAATGGCTTCTTCCCGTTAGTCGATCAAACAAATCGATCACCACGAAATTCCTCCAACACCTCGGTCAGCCGCATCTAAGCCTAAGAACGAAGGCTTGTATTCTGGTTTGGGCGTATGATTGATATTTGAAAGTCTCTGGTTTAGGAAAAATTGAGAAAAGGTAAGAAAGTTTTTCAAAGAAAAGATATTTGTTGTAGAGATCACAATAATTCCTAAAAGAAAAGTTTTCCTGTTACTCTTTTAGGGTCGAGAGATAATGGTGCCTAGATGTCTAGTGTTATTATAGATTTATCTAGTTCACTGAATAAGATTCCAAAATTTTCCAATTAAACTAAACTATTTTAGTCTGTTGTCAAATATGTTTTATCCGAGACCTGAAAATCTGGGTATGGATATGGGGCGCCAGAAAAAGACTTCTTCCCCGCTCTAGAAAGCTGGTCGTCTCATACAATATCCATGATTGACTTTCTGTTTACTTTTAGTGGAAAGGTCAACAAAATTATGGTTTAGGCTTGTGGCCGATTAACGCGCGCTCTGATTGGCTTAGAGCTAGAACAGTCCATTATATAACGCCTCTGTATTGCCCACGTGGCGACTTATGGATAAGGAATGAACGAACGAAAACAAATGGTCTGTTTATCGACCGCAGGTTTTTTTCCCTTTGTCTGAAAAGTCGAATAGCTGTATACAGCAAGGACCCGTTAGCACCTGTAGAGAGTAAATTATGCTCCCTTCTTTGGGTTGGTATTTCCTACTCTTTAGAAAAGGAATTTAAATCAATTTAAGCCGGTGAACTTCGTCATAGCATTGTTCGCTATATTTCATCACATACGCTGAAAGAAACGACCTTGCAATCAGGAAATTATGTCAGCAAAATCCTTACTAGTAAAGATAAGGAAACTTATGATGCACGATCCTCGCAGTAGAGAGCGCTATTTATGCAATAGCGAAAATCAGACCTGAAAAAAATCAGGCCTGTACGGGATTCGAACCACTGACCTCTGCGATACTAGTACAGCGCTCTACCAATTGAGCTAACAAGCCAACTTACGTATCTTATACCGCAGTTCAAAATATATGAACTTCATATATTTATTGTATCTGATTTATCATCACGGGTTTATTGCGAATCAACTTAACGGCCTGCTCCCGGTTGGCTTGTTAGCTCAATTGGTAGAGCGCTGCACTAGTATCGCAGAGGTCAGTGGTTCGAATCCCGTACAGGCCTGAATTTTTTCAGGTCTGATTTTCGCTATTGCATAAATAGCGCTCTCTATTGCGAGGATCGTGCATCATACATATCTTATACCGCAGTTCAAAATATATGAACTTCATATATTCATTGTATCCAAAGATAAGGAAAAACGTTATTTGGGTCCTGGATCGGATGTAAACTCGTGATAACTTTGCAATCCGTATATCTAACAAGGTATTGTATTGTAGTAGAGAAGTGTGGCTGGTTAAAATATTTTGGATGTATCAACAAACCACCGTAACGATTACAAAAGCTGACGTTTCGAGCGTTAGCCCTTCGTCGGAGCGAATCGTGGAATTGTGGGTTGTGTGTGCTTTTAAAGGCAGAAAATGGAGCTTCGTTATTGGTGGGAACATGGCAACGAGAAAAACACGAATAAATTAGTGGAATGAAAAGCGTTCGTTGATCCCTGTGGGATTTAGACTGCCGGTTTGAAAGATGAGCTTTTGTTCAAGAGTTTTACGGCTTTCCGTGCTACCTAAGTGTAAGGAAAGACCGCAGATTGCCATATGTTGCTTAGAATGATTAGGTAAATTAAAATGTCTAGCGACTGGTTTCGATGTGTCCTTGTCATTCTTTTCCACTTCTCGAAGGTGTTCTCGGAATCGGTCACCTAGTCTTCTGCCTGTTTTGCCGATGTATATCTTTTTGCAATAAGTGCAAGTTATGCAATAGATTAGATTGGCGGAGGTGCACGTGAAGTGATCGGTGATCTTAATGGATCGTTTAGGTCCCAATATTTTATCAGTGTTGTGAATGAAAGGACACGTTTTGCATCGTGCACGAGCGCATTTAAAAGTGCCTGGTTGGTCATTAGTCTGAAAAGAACTTCTGACCAAAATATTGCCTATCTTTTTGTCGCATTTGAATGAAACGAGCGGAGGCTGCGAAAAGATAGTGCTTGTCTCTGGATCGTTTTGAAGTAATTTAAAGTTTTTAAGAATGATGGATTTAACTGAGTGGTTGTGAGGGTGAAACGTGAGAGTGAATGGAATGCGGTCGGAATCTTCCTTATGCGACGTTTGTAGTGCTGAATGTCGATCAATAAGTTGGGCGCGGTGGTAACCCGCTTGAACGACAGAAACAGGGTAACCACGTTAAAATATTGGTTAAATATAATGGTTAAAATTTGCGACGTTTGTAGTGCTGAATGTCTATCAATAAGTTGGGCGCGGTGGTAACCCGCTTGAACGACAGAAACAGGGTAACCACGTTAAAATATTGGTTAAATACAATGGTTAAAATATTGCTTTTTATTATCCAACTACACCTAGACGAGTACAAATAACGCCATAGACGAGTACAAATATCACGTGGTATTTGTACTCGTCTATTGTAGTACCGGTTAAAAAGGTTTTCTCGCATCGCGCAAGCGAAGAATTGGATTGTAGTTACGAAAAAAAAAAAAAGTGGCAGACAATTTGAATCATATTTCCGACGACGAAGAGTCAGAATGGCTGGCAAATATAGATCCAAGCTCATTAGATGAATCGAACAAAGAAAAACAGCTTGACGACCAGAAAATTGCTTCATTTAATGAAGAAAATAGTAACAGTAACACAACAACGCGCCAATTCCGTTCGGCTTCGCATACTTCTGTCACGCACTCCCAGTAAATAAATATCCGCGAAATTCGCCCGCACTGAAATAATAGTTTGGCGTGTTGGATAATAAATAACTTATTAGACGTTTTGTTGTGTAATGTCTGATCCGGGGAGAAAAAGGGGCTTATTAATCCACTGGATGACGCAAACCGTATAAATGATTTCTGGGTTTATTCGATCTAGTAAGGAAAACGTTGCATAATACTGGATAGGGCAAACTAAAGGGCAAACTACAACATAAGCGAACTACAGTGATTAATCGCATATCATCGACCACTTACTTCTGTGACGATATCCAGCAGATTATTCCTAATCACTCGTAAACATGGGGGGGTGGTCGTTCAATTGGGCATCCGGTTGGCAAAATCATATGAAACGCCGGTCAGTGAGAGAACAATTCAGCACGGAAAGATTCCTTCTAAAAATGAACTTTTAACACGTTGCGCGATCTTACGAAGTTACTAATCCCAAGTGTATCATAAACTTAATGAAAAAGGAAATTAATTGTCAATCAATTATGACTCATATCTAATTATATACTTCTCTCAACGAAACAGTATCGCTGAGTATTTTTACTCGTTATTTGTATTTTGTCTCGCCCTACGGGCTCATCAAAAATACGGCACAACTCGTAAAAATACTCAGCGATACTACACAACAAAACGTCTAATAAGATATATGTATTATGTGCTAAGTGAGAGGAGAGGTGTATCCAATAGGATGCTATTTTTAATTGCGTGTTAAGTGCAGTGTCTCTCGATCACAGTGACTGTGTTTCGGCTGTAGCCTCAGAGATATATAGTTTATCTTGAGTTGTGTGGTTGGCAAGCTTCTTCTCTATGCTGCAACTTTAATTCTAAGGCTGAGGTAATTTCTGAGGTAACTTTTATAGATAGATTAACCACTGTAATCGTCAGTGAAAAATTGTCTTTTACGCAGAGAAAAGCCTAGCCTTTGTCGTAACGAGCTAAAATGCTATGATTGAGCCATTTGAAGGCGATGGTACATATTGTGAGTTTTAGGGTTGATCCGTTGAGTGAGTTCTGTGATAAGTGTTGTGGGGTTTTTTTCACTCGCTTGGCGAATTAACAAGAGGTACCGAGATTGTATACTTTTCTTCTTTTATTCTCTTCTCTTCTATTGTTGCTACTACCTTCTACTACCACAGCCATTTCTCTTCTTTTGACTTCAGCGAGGAGTGCCCTCTCATTTAATGTAAAAATCACAGACATGTTTGGGTTAGCTGACCGTGGGAATTTCCAAAACAGGATATTCAGTGTGGGTAAAACTCAAGGTCAGTTTTACCAACCCAAACATGACCACCTAGCAAACTAGTTATCCTTGACCATAACAAGCGACCAAAATGTCTAGCACGGTAAGCACTGAGACAAGTTCAAGCACACACTGAAAATAAATGATCAAAACTATAGATCTACCAAAATAGCACGTAGGGGCGAAAAGGCGAGACTTAATAAAACACAAGGTTAACCTAAAAATACTCGAAATATCAATCCTTGAAAATGCTCTACAACATAAGGAAAGCACTCACACCTGAAGCCAAGATTACCATTTAAAGAAAAGTCGGATAATAACTTTCATTACAAAGATAATTAAATAAAAAGAAGTGGGTTGAAAGGGGGTTGGCAGCCCTAGGTAAGGTAACTGGGAACATTTTGGGTATAATGTTTAGCGTTTGCGCTAAAGATTAAATTATAATTAATGATAATGATGATGATGATCACGATGATGACGATAATGATGACGATGATGAGAAAATCTTCCGAAAGATTATGCTTCCGTATGATTTTCGAAACTCGTTAATGAAGTTTTTTTTATTTACTGAATTACACTTTTGATCAGTACTTGTGGCTTAAAGGTCGGGTCTGAGGAGAGTTGGTGTCATTTTTTATATCTGCTTTTGTTCTTGAATGTCGTTGGCGCACCGAAGGCGCCACACTACTAACAATTCACTTTTCCCAAATGCTTTTTATCCAATAGTATGCAGGGGGTGCACACGTCTTGCTTAATGATATAAAAAAAGTCTCAGGGGGTATTTTGTTTTATATTAGTTACAAATCGTGTAAATATGTATCATGGAAGTCCATGTTTTCATCCCGATGATCAATTTCCCCTTTACAAAATATATATCAAAACAGAGATACACAATGTATTGGCTCTGTTCTAAACTTCTTGAATATACTAACATGACATGTATCAATGTCATCTAAACGCGACCATTTTAGACACGACCTCGTTGAGCTTCTGTTGTATTTCATCATTTTAAACCAAACTTCGCAGCTTTATGGGATATATGAAAAAAGACATTTATCTTGGGAAATTAGGGATGAACATGTTCTTCTCAAAACAACATGCATTCCCAAACTATTCCCATATGGGTTTCGGATCAATAGAATGGTAATATATTAATATCTCGAGAGGCCGGAACGCAGTCTATGATAACAATATAACTAATTTGTGATCAGTGCAAGCACGTGCCAAATGAAACAAACAAATAATGCAAACGACGATATTGAATGTATAATTAAGAATTGAAAACCCGTGCAAGAAATGAAAACTAGATAAGCTAATTTAGCACAAATGAGGAGGAACTCGAAATATTTCCACGATAAAGATTGAGAAAGAAACAAAAGAATTGTCGGCGTCTAGATCTGAAATGACAAAGGTTCCTTATGTTTTTTTCCACATTTATTGGACCTGATGATTATGGTTGATAAGTAAGTATGATTTATGCGATACAAATCATTTGTGACATTCAATCTAATCTTAATAGTGCAAATATTACCTTTGAGAAACGATACCAAATCCTAACATCGGCCCTCCAATACATTTTCCCCAAGAAAGCGTCCACGGTCAGTACTGTATGCAAACTTTGAAGTCGTCTAAGTTTGAAAAAGAACCATGGGGCTAGATATAGTTTTCTGTCGATTCTGAAAACGATACAGCATCATGAAGGACCATTTTCAATGACTGTATGGACACTGGCTTTTTTTCAAATGAATGCGAAGTTGGTGACTCCTTTATTCAAAGAAATGTTTCCCGTAAGCAACTTGTTGGATTACAGCATCAGAGATTTTTTTTTTATCTTTGAGGTGGGACATGAGCTAAACTTTACTGGTTTTGTAATCGCGGCAACAAAGCAGAACTGGTTAACACGACTGTGATCGGTCGAGTTATTCAATCGAAATTGAAACCATTGTTCTTACTTTCACGGGACTCGGAACTGGGCAAATGCCAAGTCACCTCACATGTTTCGCCACATTATGCTAAGATCAAATCGAAGGCTAGCACTGGTAGCTGTTCTGATGGTTTCGATGGTGTATGGTATCGGCTACGGTAAGAAAAAGATTTCAGCTCATGGGGAAAAAGCGGGTGCCTCACCCCCCCCCCCACCCCCCTCCATCCCTTTCCCTAACCCGCCCTTAGAAGACAAGTCACTTACCACTGATGAACCGAAACTTCTGCGTCGTCTAGAAAGAAATTGTCTATCAAGTTGACACCCTGCGCACTTGTGTATGTGCATATGCTAGGGAGCTACCTAGCTGTTTGTCTGGTAAAAATTAAGCACAAATACGTGTTTGGAAAAAAATGAGGACGCGTTTGAATTCTTGTTTCATTGAGGAGAATTAACGGTGTGTATTTGCAAGTCATGAAAAGATAGAATTCCATCTAAGTCATTTCCTTCAGCCATATATCTTTCTTCGCCAAACAACAATAGGTTTTAAGAATAGACAAACGTATCAGTTGATAGAACATCTCATGAGGCATATACATGGCAAATCGGAGGGAAAAACATTTAGTTGATCATGGGTTTTTGTATTTGATAGGTTAATTATTTCTCATCAGCTCGCCTCAAATGAATTGTCTATTGGTTCTTAAGCCTTCTTTTTATTCTCGATTGAAATGCGGAAAAACTTAATTTCTTGTTTTATTTTTTGTTTTAAATTTTCACATTTATCTTCCGTTCAACAGGCTTGATTCCAATTTTTGATAACTGTCGGGTAACAAGGGAACTATTACCAGTACGCAATGACCTTAAGCATGCCTGCCTACGAAATGCATTTTCAGACATTGTGCTTGTGATTGTGTACAACTATCCTTTCTACTCCAGTATCCCTTTACTCTCTGCCCTTTACAAGAATGCATTTCCTACGATCATGTTTTGCGGACCGAAGAAGTCAAGGAAACACAATGTCGAGGCTTTAGAAATTCACCGAGGATATTTCTCCTATAGGTGCATGTCACGTGCGATAGAAAAACATCCGGGACGTACAGGATATTTACTCATCAGCGACGACGTACTCTTGAACTATTGGAATCTAGTTGATATGGACCGAGACAAAATCTGGGAAGGAGCTAAAATACCAGTAAAAAGGAACAACACTATTCCTGAAAATTGGTTTTGGTGGAATTCCGAGTGGGGAAAGAAAGCTTGTCAAGAGGCCTATAATGAAATCTGGGCTTTGCGAGAATTGTTTTATTTTGAACGTTTGCCTGAGATGAGTTATGGAAAAGTTCGCTCCTCTAAGTCAACATGGAACATAGAAGAGTCGATCAATATTTTGAAAGATAACGGGAATGGGACTTTTCCCTGTTTTCGAGGTCGCTCAGACATATTTTACATTCCCGGTAAATTCGCGGATGCGTTTAAAACACTATCTTATATTTTCTACAAGCATCGTTCATTCTTAGAAATTGCAGTCCCTACAATGTGCCGGATGCTTGACAGGGCAGAGAAATTTGAGTACATTCCTGGGATCTACATGCCCGGGTACTCTAAGGACAAACAGTCTGAGCGCTTCTGGAGATTATATGACAAAACCTTGGCGTTTATCCACTCCTTCAAACTTCATTATAAACACGATGGAGCCCTGAATAAGGCATTGCTAAGACGCTGGATCATAGACTACAGTGATAGTTTGAGTAAATGCTGAGAGAAACGAATCAAAATAGCTCTTTCAAGACTAAAATGCAATTACGTATGTTCCTGCTAGAGGAATTTGGCTCTTTGTGAAACCTGCCATCATCTTGGAAACCGTGAAGCATTGAGCAGCTAAGGAATTAAGCTAAAGAAAACGTTTTGTTTACATCAAAATCCAGAGAGCAATATAACTCTCCACTCGATGAGAATTTTCAAAATTCGCGTCCGAGTGATTTATCTTCCATACAAAATAGTTATCTGATCAATTACTATCAAAAGTTCAAAGGGAAACTGCATGGAACAATATCACTTGAACTTAATGAACAACAATATTTCTTAGCCAAGACATGAATTTGGACTGAAAGCCACAGAGTCGCGCCTAGCTAGAAAGTTCATTAAGCACATTCCTATTTTCTTTCATCAAGTTTTAATCATGTTTTTGATTTAGCCTCAGTCTTGTACCATACCATGATTGAATTTTTATAAAAGAGTACTGACTAAAGACAAAGAGAATACGTTTTCCCTCTTAGTTCTTATCATCCCTATTTACTCAAGTGTAACTAGGTCCGTCCACAGCAATTAAGTGGAAAAACCGGTTGGAAAACTGCTCTTTTCTTTTATACCATAATCATTATCAATATATCATCTTTCATCATGTTAAGTATTCTTTTTGTTGCTCCCATTACTGTATTATTATCATCATTGCCATCATTATTTTGTAACCGTAATATTTTCCAACAACATGGGTAACAAAAGTAGATACGTAATATTTTTTCGAGCGATAGGAGCGTGCAAAAATGCGAGCAATGAGCAAAATGTCCGCTCGTATTATATGTTAAACCATTGAATAAGGCATTTATTATTTCAAGACTATTTCATCTCACTGAATCTTTCAGTGCAACCATTTTGTTGCTTCGCTTTCCGACCGACGCATTTTGCGTGTTCTTATGACCTTATTTGGTAAAATGACCTAGTAGGGGAATAATCAAAGGGTGAAAGCGGATGCAAAAATAAACAAATTTTTTAACCATAGAACTCTTTATCATCTCGCATTAACTCCTAAGTAGCAAAATACGCACTGCATGGAAATTTAACCCGATTTTCCATGCTACAATTCAAATAAACGTCGACGTCCTTTCGAAATGTAGGAGCTTTTCAACTCATGGTTCAGGGTTCTCTCGGTGCAAAAGGGAAAACTAAGTTTTCGTTGGCAAAAGGTAAGAACTTATCATTGACAAACATTATGTTTTCGTTCAAACTCCTCCCCAGATTTGATACTTAAGTGAAGTTGATGATGAAAAACTAGCAGAAAATTTTTCTTTTAGCAGGGAGGGCTAAAATGAAAGTGGTTTATTTTGGTCGCGGACGAAACTGTGTTTTTTCAATTGCTGCAATTATTATTTTTTTTACTGTAAAAATAACGCTGCGCGAGATTTTGACCATTTAGATTGCATCGTTCCGAAAGAGGAAATTTTATGCGGTTCTGTAGTAACTGACAATATACATTTGACATTCATCCAGCATAATCTCGATTGAGGCCAAGTGCACATTTAAATTAGGGTAAACTAGCCTTTTCTTCTTTACTCGTTTTCAAACAAATGCGTTTTGTGTCTCGAAGTTAGCCTATTGATCATTAATTACTGTCCTTTGAATGGTTGTTCTTGGTATGATTGTTCGGCTGTTTCTATAATTCCTTCTGTTAATTGTTTGCTAAGTGAACGCTATTAGTTCTCTGTTGCTCATGGCGCCTATTAAGAAGGCGATCATTTCTCACTGTCTTAAAAATTTGAATCAAAAGCGTCGCTTATAATGTAACTTGATGTCGTTAATGAAAAAGCTGTAGCAGCAGACGCCTTTTTCACAGAGAATCGTTTATCGATTTTGAAACATTTCCTGTTTTGCGTAAGCAAATTGAAATCTCTTGACTTCGAGGAAACACTTCTCTGCTACTTGAGTCTGTTTCAATAGTGTAATTTGTATTATTTGTAAATTAATAAAAACACGTGCTAGATAATTTATAAACAAGTACATTGCAAAGATTTTCTTATCACAACTACCAATCTCAAGCCAAGCCAGAATGAAAGACTGTTTCGATATTGTTGGTGTCAATGTCTTTATACAAATAAATGAACGCTCAATCGCTTTTCTCACGATGCAGTAATCCGCTTTAACATTCCTATAAAGGCCATAGGAGTAGATCCCCGTGTACTAGGAAATCGTGACGATTTTCCGTTCCTGTAAGCCAAATTTTAGTGCTACTATTACCTTCATACTGGAAACAGTGACAGTGGAAAAAGCCTCTTATCAAAACTGTAGGGGAGCGAAAAGATTGCCATCACAGTCTATTCAAGTTGTTTGTGGCTGACAGCATCATAGAACTGAATTTTTATTTTTACTCGAAAGTCGGCACCTGCCCACGCTTGCAAATTAGTCGGGGGTATATTTGAAATTATTACAGCGAAGTGGCAGCGCCCGTTGTAAATATGAAGTGAATCCTGTGTTAAAGCAAATATACGACATTTTTTTGAAAACATGTTTCGACAGTTTTTCTGTCATCTTCAGTTCTAATTTGTACAAGGTATGAAGTTGAATTTAAAGTGTAGATTCACTTCAAAATCAACTTTCTACTTTGTATGAATTAGAACAGAAGATGACAGAAGAACTCTCGAAGCATGTTTTTAAAAAATGTCGTTTATTTTCTTAAATTCGTGACATATCTGCAACGTCGAGCTAATATCCAAGCATCTTGACCTCAAGCTTGGTCAATAACTCATATATATCGCCATGGGTATTACTGAAAGCAAGATTCATAGACAATTTTTCTCTCTTTGTCCAATGTTGTGTTGTTCTTTGTAAGAGAGGAAAGATTATTCAACATTTTCGATATCAAGAGAGGAGGTTTGCACAAAATCAGGCAATATAAAGGAGATCTGGTCTTCCAGTAGAATCATGATACGCGACGACAGGAGCTCAGGCAGTGTTCCCACGTAAGTAAGAGAATTTGCCGTGATAAACTATCCGATTTTAGAGGTAAATTTTCTTAATAGTTTAGGGCCTCTCTCGAATTCCGTTATTATTTCTCATAACAGTAACAAACGGACCTAATACACAGACTATTCACGAATTTCATATTCGAATTGAACATACTATATCTGAACATAGTATATCTGATCTGAAGTACAAATTTGTTCCTTTTGGGAAGGGTGTAGTCACAATGTCTTTACGCGTTAACTTCTTTCAACATCGAAAACTAATCAATCGAATAAACAAAGTATAAAAGAAGCAAAAAAGACGCGAATCGAGGCAAAACGAAGCGAAATGCTCAGCGATTGCATGTCACTTAAAGTATAATTACGCAAACTCAATATACATAGATGCACAAATAAACCGTAACCTGAACTAACACAGACCTAATGGTGACCTAATGGAAAATGATTAAAAACGCCTAGCCATATAAAATGCAAAATAAAACCTAACATAGGCTGAGTTCGTTACCTCAGCTGACCGCGAGTTCGCTACCATAACCGAGTACGCTACAAAAAACCGAGCTCCTTACCCTTTCAGGTTTTCCGGTGTTTATAACTCAGAGACCGATTTTTTTCTTCTCGCCTGTTATTGTCCCCGTACTTCGTTTGCAATATAGCAGTGATATTAATTTTGCATGGATGGTCGCACATGATCCCTGTTCACGAGAGTTTGTCAGAGAAATAAGGAATAGAAACCGAACCAAAACTAAGTATTTATAAATGACACGTATAAAGACACGAATTTGTGTTTTGTTAACCCTTTTTCCGTAATACAACTTCAACTACAGTATCATAGAAACCCTATAGAGTCTTCGTTCATATTTACTTAATTAATTTTTATATTACTTCGTTAATTTGGTACCACAATATCATAAAAACCCTATAATTATCCTAAACTTAACTCAACCTTAACCTAAATGCAACTATACTGCAGAAACTGTGTCAAAAGATATCGTGCACGAAATCCAAGGACCTTGTAAGCTTAATACGTATATGCGTCATGATTTGCGTGACTGAACGATCCACGACGTATGTATACGTCATGAATGTACACTTCTTCTGCAAAGCGTGGTCGTTGATCTCGAGAAAGAGACAGTTCATTATGGTGGTCAAGGATTAACTGCTTCTTTAGCAAAAAACCGCTGACCACTTATCTCCGAAAGTTATATGCTCTTTGTTTTAGGATGTATCACACAGTGACATGTTTTAGAGAGGCATATCGCTCTGAAAAAGAGACCTGACGACTTTTTACAAATATTTGTAACTGTACATAATGTTTACAGATCTGATGATGAAATTGTTGTCTTTTCGTCAAATTTGAATTTCATAAAAAATTCAATATGGCCGCCACTTGGTGGCTACAATGGGGTGTGGCAGGGAAGGTGTTAAGAAAAGTAATAATTCAACTCAACTTTACCTAACTTAACTGAAATTTTATAGAAGCTAATCATGTCAATTTTCAAAATCGGAAAGCGATAGGATGCGAAACTATTTTGAGGAGGCGGTTTTCCAATATTTCGCCGCTCTGGAACTGGTCCCAGACACTTAAAAGACTTGCTTGAATATTACGGCATTGCCGTCGCTGGATCTGTTTTGTCTTTTTTTTAATATCTTATATTGTTTTATGTTCAGGCACATGTTTTAACGAGCGCAGATGCTCCTAAATGTTGCGTTGTTAAATAAAATACTAAGTTAACTTACTTGCTTACTTACCTAGGTCCGTATGCAAACTTCGATCTTTACCCAGGCTATTTTGAGTGGTGAACGGAAGTTCAGGGAAGTGCGCTGCGGAGATGAATTGATTGACATAAGGATTTTCGAGTTGTTCACTCTTGAACGCCGTCCACCCCTTTGAGACAAGAGAAGCGAGTGGGCATGAGCTCAAATCGAAAGCTAGCCCTGGTGGCTGTTCTCACAGTATTGTTGGTGTATAGCATCGGCTACGGTGGGTGGCATAATTTGTAACTAGGCTTTTTCGCGGAAAGATCTCTCTACAACCCCTTACATCATGCATAAAGTTTTATAAAGTAACCAAAGTAAAAAGTGCGCTCTGATTGGTCAATTCAGTGTCCGCCATTTGCCCAAGGGTGTACACTACTGAAGTGAAGTAGCTTCTTTCGTGTTTAGCAACCTCCCGCCTGCATCCATAACTCAATAGTCTACGCTGTGGTGTTTACCATTTATTAAGTTGAGTAGGGGAAAACAATGTCGAAAATCATAGGATGCCTTTGAGACCACGGCTCTGTTCAGTCCAGTGTCCGCCATTTGCCCAAGGGTGTACGCTACTAACGTAAAGAAGCTTCATTCGTGTTTAGCAACTTCTCGCGTGCATCCATAACTCAATAGTCTACGCTGTGGTGTTTACCATTCAGTTAATTTGAGTAGAGGAAAACAATGTCGAAGACCATAGGATGCCTTCCTCAATTTAGCTAGATCTTTCATCTGAAGATCTAATTTTGTGAACAGTATCAAGAGGGCTGAAAGCTAACAGTGGAAGGATATTTATTTCCTGAAATCAACCCTCTTGTGGAGAAAGCCTGAGGGTCACTGATTGCGTAAAACCTTGGTTTCGTTCATTTCATGATACACACACACACACACACACACACACACACACACACACACACACACACACACACACACACACACACAAAAAAAACAAAAACAAAAAAAACAAAAAAAAACAATGAGGATCATTCCCCTCCACCTTCCTTATTTAATTGCGATTGCTCAAGCGTTCCAAAAGCGAGAATCTTTAAAGAGCGATTTTTTCCACAAGTTCGAAGTCATCGTAGCGTCATTTTATGAGGCTAGACTGTATGGCGGAGCTGGTTCTTTTTAATAAATGGCCATGGAGGACGATTTTCTTGAATATCTACTGTACAAACATTACCAGTTGCAACGTAGTTGTCAGATACCGGCACCGGCACCTATTAGATCGCTTTCACGAGTTGGCAGAAAGAAGGAAAAAGACTGCCTTAGTAACCTATACAATTCACACAAAAACTTTAACATGAGCTGAACTTGTAAACAAATTCTATTCGTGCTACACCCTAGCACTGGGCTTTACCCTACCCTGCAATTTTGTTTGTAAAATGTTCATACTGTTAGGTTAAGCTCAGTTATAGGGTCTAGATAGCTGACAACTTATTAAATGTCCTTTTAACTGAGAAATCGACAGTGGTTTAGCGAGGTCTGTATTCGTCATCACAATGGTCGAAATGCTGTGGATACACGAAGCGCGGCCGAGTTAGTCCGCAAAACCACGGAGTAATCTAAACAGCTGTCGTTTTTTCTACCACCATATCAACATCAAATAAAAGATTCTTTCAGTGCGTTCCACTTTGACGAGACGCGAGCAGTGTTGTCTGTTCTCTTATCGACAACGGAAAATTGAGCAATTAGATTGGGACATTACTGCCAATTGTGGTAAAAACATTTAGCTCAGCCTCAAGGTAGAGGTCTTCGATATTTTTTCTCGTTCTTCTCGATGTTCATTAGTAAACCTTACTTCAGTGGACCTTTCAGGCTGATCAACAATGAAAGAATAAAAAAGGTCAACATCTCGGTTGAGGGAATTTCAAATTCTCTCAATTATTTCAAATGTAATATGTGGCAATTAGGAGGGAGAATTTCTGATTAGATCTTGGATTTTGAGAGTTATTTAATGAAAGAGTTGATTGGTGGACACAAGTTCAGGGAACTGAGCCCGCACAGGAAATGAATTGACTGACTTAGAAACAGAACAGGCAGCCCATCAGAGATTTTTAAGGTTTCCACCTGAGGTGTCCAGCCATGAGCCTGGTCGACCAAAATGTTGAACAGAAATATTTTACGCTCAAATAGAGGGCTGGTACTGGTGATTGTTCTCGCAGTGTTGTTGGTGTATGGCCTCGGTTACGGTGGGTAATATGATTTTCAACTAGGCCTTTTGCGCCAAGATTTCTGTATAACCAATCTACATTCTGTTTCTGTGTAAAAGAAAACAACAGCATTTACCATAATAATTTGAATATATCAACAAAGTTGAAATGGTAAATTGGCCACCGTTACGATTATAAAAGCTGACGTTTCGAGCGTTAGTCCTTCGTAGGCTAACGACGAAGGGCTAACGCTCGAAACGTCAGCTTTTATAATCGTAATGGTGGCCAATTTACCATTTCAACTTTGTTGATATATTCAAATTATTTCGTTACCCCCCCCGACGCAGCCTCAAACAGTTTCTTTAAAAACTATCAGCCTTTATTCATTAGCATTTACCATAACTTGCCAGTTTGGGACGACGACTATTTAGAATTCTACTATTGGTTAATTTGATTCAAACTAAAATGTTTATAAATTTTCTTTATTGGTTGAGTTATTCATAGAAAAATTATCAGTAACGGTCACGGGAAACAGAATGAATATTTCGTTTTCAAAAAAAAAAATACAAGCACTTCTCCCTTCCCATTGTAGACTTGTGTTTGCAAAAAGAGAAGATTTTCTTTTGTGTTCGCTTCACAAACATTACCAGTTAAAAAGTGGTTGTGAGATTTAAGAGCGCTTTTTCGACAATTTCACGTGCTTGCATGAAAGAAGAAAACGTCTCATTAAGGATATACTATTTATACAAAAACTCGAATGTGATTTGAGGTAACGAACAGATTTTATTCGTATAAAAGGTTTTGTTACTCGACCATTTTATAGGTAAATATATTTCATCGCTAGCCTAATTATACGGTCTAGATAGGAGGGTTAAAATGTTGGTTTTCAATTAAAAATAAAAGGATTTGTCAGTTAATAGCTTATTAATTATTCATTAGAAATTTAGCTCAGTCTTTCCCCCGTTCTCAGCAATTTATATGCACAAATCTAACTAAAAAACAGTAACTGTGATTATGAAATGTTTAACTGGCCACAGCCTTCTAAAGCGTCTAGATTTCAGAAGTTATTAACTTGCGATATCTCTTATCAACATCGATTCTTTAAAATCTCTTAAGATCCAAGAGAATATCCTCTGATATTCAGATGATATTCTCTTGCTAGATCTTAGTATTTTGGGAGTGAAATAAATGAGATAAAAATACACGGGCGGGCATAGATGTGAAATTTCTCTTCAATTGTCACGAGAAATTCCATATCAACAAGCATTCATGAATTATTTTGTTTATCATGTAAACCCAATAGGCTTTTACTGACATGAAAAGTTGACATTATTAATGAAGCGTGGTGCGAAAGGCGAGTGTTAATGTTAGCAGCTGATTGGACAATGAAAAAAAAAAAAAAAAAAAGGTCAAAGTCTCTTTTGAGGCTCAGGTATTAGGAGGGAGAGTTACTGATTTGAACTTGGATTTTAAGAGTTATAAAAGGAGTTACTTTCTTTGAAGGTGAGCCTCCTTAAGCCATTAGGCTTTTTTACTTTTTCACATATACTTTTTGTTATACAGCTGTTGTTCCACTCATTCCCAAGTTGAAATTTGTTCCGATAGAAGAAGAACTCTTGGCGGTACGCAATGATTCAAAGTCTTCTTGCCTCCGAGATGCATTTTCGGACATTGTACTTGTAATTGTTTACCACTTTCCTCTCTACTCCAGTATTCCAACTCTCACTGCATTGTACAAGAATGCATTTCCAACGATCATGTATTGCGGACCGCAGAAGAATAAAAGCAACCTTGTTGAGGCTCTTGACGTTAACAAAGGATACTTTGCCTACATGTGCATGTCACGTGCCATGGAGAAATATCCGGGATACGCTGGTTATTTACAAATCAGCGATGACGTATTGTTAAACTACTGGAATCTGGTGGGAGTCAACCGAGACAAAATCAGAGTATACCCTAGGTATCCAATAGGGATCAAGGGTTGGTATTGGTGGAATTCAAGGTGGGGATGGAAAACTTGTCGCAAGGCTTACAATGAAATCTGGAGTTTGCGCAAGAGAGACCGTTCCTCAGACCCGTTACGGGTCATAAACGGGTCCGTCGATCTATTAAAAAGGAGTAAAAACTGGTCTCTCCTTTGCGATCGAGGACGCTCAGACATATTTTACATTCCCGGTAAATTTGCAGATGCATATCAAAACCTGTCCCATATTTTTCACAAGCATCAAACATTTCTAGAAATTGCAGTTCCTACGATGTGTCGAATCCTTGACAAGGTGGAAAATTTTCAGTATATCCGTGGAGTTTATCTCCCAGGGAAGTCAGCGGACGGGCAGTCTGAACTCTTCTGGAAAAAATATGACAAGACCCGCTTGGTGTTTATTCATCCTTTTAAACTTAGTTTTAAACATGATGGAGCCTTGAATAAGGAATTAATTAGAAACTGGATCCTAGAGTATAGTGACAATTTGAGTAAATGTTAAAGAAAAGTAATGACAGGAGCCTTGTGGTAGCTGGAATGCAGCTTGGCTCCTCGGGGGAATCTTGTGAATAATAACGAAAAATTAAAAGATTGCTACCATTTCGATAGCCTTAAAGCCTTATAGAGGATGATAAGGATACATTTTATTGGGTCTGCCAGTGTATAATGTGCAAATAAAAATAATAATTTCACTTATTCGTTGCGGAAAAGTATCATACGTTCTTGAAGATTAATTTCGTATCCCGTCGTCAGGTACATTCATGCAACATTGTCTATGAAAAAGTTTTTAGCTAGTAAAAGAAGAACTGTGAACATTATCCTTGTCTCAACCGGAAGCCATGGCTAGTGATGTTCCCAAAGGGCTGGTGTAGGCTTTGGTAGATTGTGCTGGCATGATGTCAAGCAAAATTCAGCAAAACGAGCGTTATTTTCAGCTTTTATTTCAGTTTAGCACTGCTGGCATAATCCGAGCTTTTATGCGTTGAAAACAAAAAAAAACCATCATAGCTCTAGAATAATTCAGTTTGTATTTTATTTTTGTTTTGTTTTTGGAAAATATTGAGGTCTTTGCCAAGGCCCATGGTCAAATATGGTACGGCAGGCGGCAGAGGTCACCCTGTGCATAAGATTGAGACTCAGGCCACCACGCTTATGGCTCGGCGGCTCGGCCCCTCAGGCCTCAGATCAAAGATGGCGTCGTCCTCGAGTACATCCACTTCCACCACTTCAAGCACTTGCAGTGCCGTACCGAGAGCTTTAATCTCTAGCGAACGTATCATTTGTATCATTTGTTAATCATTTGGCTTTTCGAGGTGCGCACATGCGTATTTGCGATGCTAAAGACTGTAAGACTGGAAGGTGGACTATGTGAATGTTCATTAAAGTCAAAATTGATAGAGTTAAGCCACTGACGATCTTTATTTTCCTTAAAATCAGTGTAAAATGTAAGTAGCACAATTTCGGTGACAGAGAGCATAATTTTCAGAAAGTAGCATAATTTTTATTTATTTAATATTTATTTATTTATTCAAATTCAATTACACAGATAATAAAAAAAAAAACAAAAACAAGGAGTTAAATATATATACAAGTATAAAAAAGAGATATCTGAGTAATTAGGCGAGTTTATACAGAATTCTAGATTCCTTATTTTAAATAAACTGCCTGTGATAAAATACAAAAAAATTAAAAACTAACTTAGACAAATAGCAACAACAATACGTAATGAAAAATTATAAAAATTTATCCTTACTTGAGTTAAATTTACTGATATAAAACTGATTCACTTTCTTACTAAACAATGATACTCGATCAATTGTCCTAATAGCTACAGGCAGGTCATTCCATAAATCCACAATGCGATTAAAAAATGAGGATTTAAAAACATCGGTTCTAAAGCGACCCTTGGCAAGTATGGCTTCTGTGTTCCTCATATCGTACTTATATGATTTGAAGATAACATATGATAGGACGTAAAAATCAATGTGCCCCTTCAGACATTTAAAAAAGGAACATAAATCTAAAACCTCCCTTCTAAACTCGAGAGGCAAAAGACCTAATTTTAGTAAACGTTCTGGATAAGTTAAATCACATTTCAAGATAAATTTGGTGGCACGCCTTTGAACACGCTCAAGGGCCTTAATTTTTTCTTTAGTATAGGGAGACCAAACTTGAGATGCGTACTCCAGCTGCGGTCATACCAACGATTTATATAGAATCAACAGAGTTTTTTGGTCGCAATCAATGGTGCACGTTCTGTAGATAATACCCAACATCTTATTTGCTTTACTTATAGCAAAGTCAATGTGATCGTTCCAGGATAAATTCGAAGAAACATGAACGCCTAGATCTTTCTCATTTGAAACGACTGCAACCTTTGACCCGCTCAGATTATATGATGTGTGCATAAAACTCTTTTTCTTTGTCCCGACAAGGTGCTTACACTTATTAGCGTTGAAATTCATGAAATGCTCAGACGACCAACCAGTTAAGCTTAGTAAGTCTCTTTGTAGTTGAACTGCGTCAGCACCGTTATCAATAACTCGATAACACTTCATATCATCCGCATAGAGTTGGACAGTAGTCTTAGCATCTGTCACACTTGGGTCACTGTTAATATATATTATAAACAACAAGGGTCCCAGGATAGACTCCTGGGGCACACCGGATGAAATAGGTAGTAAAGAAGATGCTCGGCCATTTATAACTGTCATATGCAAACGATCTGTCAGATAACCTCTAAACCAAGATAGCAAGCTCCCTCTTATACCAACGCCATACAGTTCCCTTAATAAGCAGTTAAATGATACAGAGTCTAATGCTTTACTGTAATCCAGTAATACTGCATCAAGCTGTTTCTTCTCATCAAGTGCTTTGGCAAAGACAAATGTAGATCTGAGAAGACTTGTAACACATGAACGTCCTTTGACAAAATCGTCTTGTAGATGGTAAAGTTTAGGCTGGATAAAGGGAAAAACACATGAAAAAACGCACTTTTCAAGGACTTTGGAGATGATACACAGCAATGATATCCCTCTATAGTTTTCAACCATTTCCTTGTCAACAGACTTAAAAACTGGAACCAGATTAGCCACCTTCCACATTTTTGGAAAACAACCACTACCGAGTTGTTTGTTGAACAAGGTACAAAGAGGAGATGAAATCAAATCTGCACACTCTTTCAGTAGCCGAGATGTTACATCATCTGGACCGCAGGATTTACAGATGTTTAACTCTTCCAAGAATTTCAAAACAGTAGCCGGGGAAAGTTCCCCGTTCCCCGTTCCCCGTTCCCCGTTCCCCGTTCCTCGTTACCAGTTTTAGTAACATCCAATTAGAACCCATACCCAGCTGTGAATTTCAAAGTCGCATAAAGCTCGTCATGGAGACCGAATTCGAAGTGACCGAAAGGAATATGTTTATATCGTAATATTGTTTTGTTCCTCTCGTATATGTGTATGCTGGTATTTATCCCCTGTTCATTAGTCCATTTGTCCGCATTTATATTTCACTTATCAAAATTCATTAATCACCGGATACTCAGATTACCTTTAAAGATTGTCGCAAGCACTTTTGTCCTGTTTCCGACAACCTTTCTCGAAGTATTTGTACCTGAACTGTTTTGATTGGTGGATACAAGTTCAGGGAACTTAGCACAGGAAATAAATTGATTGACTTAGCAAACAGACAGCCCACAAGAAATTTTCGAGCTGTCCGGTACGTCCACTCTTCAACGCTGTTCGCTTCTTCGAGACAAGTGAAGAAGGTGCGAGCCTCGTCGACCAAAATGTTAAACGGCAATATTTTACGCTCGAACAGAAGACTGGTGCTGGTGATTGTTCTCGCAGTGTCGCTGGTGTATGGCATCGGTTATGGTGGGTAATATGATTTTCAGCTAAGCCTTTTACAGCAAGATTTCCGTATAACCCAGTCTGACTTCATTATGCATACAGTTTTTGGGTAAAAGAAAACAAGAGCATTTACCATAAATTGGCCCTGGGACAACGACTCTTTAAAATACTATGGCTTTAAACTAAAATATGTCCTTTTTTTTTTTTTTTACTGAGTAGTTGAGTTATTTATCGCCGGAAAAATTGTAATCATTGAGCACGGGAAACAAAATGAATCCTACGTCCCCCGACGATGCGCAAAATTGTTTAAAAAAACTAGGACCACTTCCTTCCCATGATAGACTTTCGAATCTCTGTTATTTCCGAGCTAGTAATGTTTGCGAATGGAGGAAGGTTTTTTTGTGTGTCCTCTTCACAAACATTACCAGTTAAAAAGTGGTTGTGAGATTTAAGAGCGCCCTTGAGACAGTTTTACGTGCTTGCACGAAAGAAAAAATTTCTCATCAGGGAGATACTATTTATACAAAAACTCCAACCTAATTTGAACTAGCAAACAGATTTTATTCATTAAAAGGTTTGTTTGCGCGACCATTTTGTTGGTACATTTTCTCATCGCCAGCCTAGTTTTACGGTCTAAATAGGAGGGTAAAAATGTTGGTTTTGAACTGAAAGATAAAAAGCTTTTGTCATTTGACCGCTTATCAAATATTCATAAGAAATTTAGCTCAGTTTAAAAGCGGCGCTCCTATGTAAATGCGCAAATTGAACCAAAAATATCAGCTGTGATAAACAAATGTTTTAAGGGGCGACAGCTGTCTAAAGCGTTTGGATTTCAGAAACATTGATTCTTAAAATTATCCAAAGAAATTTACAAAGAAATGTTTGCCAACTAGAAGGATGAATTGCTGATTAGATCTTAGATTTTTGGGAGTTAAATAGGTAAAAATACACGCGCGGGCGTATGTAGATATGAAATTTCTCTTCGAATTGGAGGAGAATATCCTCTCAAGGAGAAACCATTTTTTGTCGCTTTGCCTTGTATTTTTTTTCACACATCGTTTTATTCTTATAGGTTTAATTCCTCTTAGTCCTATTTTAAAAAATCTTCTAGTTGTAGATAAATTATTGGCGGTACGCATTCAATCAAGTTCTTCGTACCTTCGAGACACAATATCAACAGAAGTTTTTGCGACTCGTAGTGGTTCAAAATCTTCCTGCCTCCGAGATGCATTTTCAGGCATTGTGCTTGTGATTGTTTACAACTATGCTTTCTACTCCAGTATCCCAACTCTTACTGCACTGTATAAGAATGCCTTTCCAACGATCATGTTCTGTGGACCGCAGAAGACTTGGAACTACACTGTCGAAGCTCTTGTCGTTAAAAGAGGTTTCTTCGTCTACAAGTGCATGTCACGTGCCATGGAGAAATATCCGGGATACGCTGGTTATTTACAAATCAGCGATGACGTATTGTTAAACTACTGGAATCTGGCTGGTATCGACCGAGACAAAATCTGGGTATTTTCCAGGTATTCAATTCGTATCAAAAACTGGTTTTGGTGGACCTCCAAATATGGAGTGAAGACTTGTCAGAGGGCTCTCAATGAAATCTGGACTTTGCGCAAATCTTTTGAAAATGAATGGCTGCTGAACATGACTAGTACTTCAGTTAACAAGGAAGACCATTCCCTTGACCCGTTACGGGGCATAAACGGATCCGTCGATCTTTTCAAAAGGAGTGAAAACTGGGCTCTCCTTTGCGATCGAAGACGCTCAGACATATTTTACATTCCTGGTAAATTTGCAGCTGCATATAAAAAACTCTCTCATATTTTCCACAAGCATCGAACATTCCTAGAAATTGCAATTCCTACAATGTGTCAAATTCTCGATAAGGCGGAAAATTTTGAGTACATCCCTGGAGTTTATCTGCCAGGATACTCAAGGGACCGGGAGTCTTTGAACTTTTGGAAAACATATGACAAGACACGGTTGGTGTTTATTCATCCTTTTAAACTAAGTTATAGACATGATGGAGCATTAAATAAGGAAATACTAAGGAGCTGGATCTTAGACTATAGTGACAGTTTGAGTAAATGCTAAGCAAAGTAATTACGTGAGCTTGTCCAAGGAGACGCAACTCCGGGGCATCTTCATAATCGATAATGTAACTGCCAACAAGTCCTGTTTCAACGCCCGCTTTAACTTTATTATACTTTACGGGCGATCGTTGTTGCTAAAGGAACAAAATAATTACTAGTTATTACAAAATATAAGTAGAAGGAATAGAAACGTAAACACACTTGGAGGTTTGCTAAGCACTCAAGAAGTTAGAGGCGCTCTCGGCTATCGCCTCGTGCGACTCTTACGCTTCTTTCGTGCTTAGCAACCTCCCTATCCCGCGTGCATTCATAACTCAATAGTGTACACTGTCGTGTTTACCATTTGTTAATTCTGACCTCCTCATCGATATATTACTTCACAGACTTACAGCAGCTAGGTCCTAATACATTGTACTGTCATATTTTTTGGCATAATTTGGAAGAACAAGCTTAATTTTTGCTCCTTTTATAAAAGTAGCATTGCTAGTATTGCGTTGAACTTTTGAAGACTTTGCATTTCCTTTGTCAGGAGACTTAAAGTAAGATATAGACTACCTAAACAGCACATTATAATTTTATTATTCATAGCCATCATGATATAATTATGTAGTTTAGGTTAGTGATATTTTTCCTTAAAAGGAGAATTGTAACTTGCAAGATTTTTTTTATTTTTTATACACTTTCATGTTAGATTCTGTAATATTATAGCTTTTTCAGTAATCTCGACAAATTTAATTAATTTCTTTGTTGTTGTCATCATCATACTAAACGAAGCGTCTATCCCATAGCTTTTCTTAGATTTTTGTCAGACATTTTAAGCCTTTTAACATGATTTTTGTAAATTTTTAGTGATTATAGCATTGCTAGTATAATCAGCTTATTTTTCTCAGTTTTTTCGAAGGGAGGATCACGAGAGTTACAACTTGACTGGTCTCTTAAATTGATTACTTTCAAATTTGGTTCATTATTCAGTCTATTTTCAATTTTGTAATGTCTTGGCCAGAAGGAAGTTACACCGCAAGAAAAGGTTGCGTACATGCGTCGGTCCCAGTTCCAACCTCGTTCCTAGGGTCTTGGATGAAAGACCCTGGGAACGAGGTTGTCCCGGTTATTTAGGCAATAAAATGGCGTCGATGAGAAACGGGATGCTAACATGGTACAATTTGACACATGTTAAGTCACCGCTTCTATAGTTTACAATTACGTGCAGTAGTTAATTGTGTTTCTTCAGAGCAAGCGTACTACTCAAAATTAAAAAGATATCATATCATGCGTTATTACATCCATTTTGAAATCACTGATGATCCTTGCAATCTGATTGGCTCCCATTGGTGCGATTTATTCATGAATCGCTCCTTTTTTGGTCTAAATCGCATCTGTTCTCAGCCATTGAAAAACCTTTATTATTTAAAGTAACGAATAATATTGCAAGAAATTACCAACTTGGCACCGGTTGTTCAAAGGTTGAAAAACGCTATACGCTGGATAAATTTCTCTCCTGTGAATAGCGCAGTACGTTTTGGTATCACTCATCAGCTGGATAGCGATTTATCCGTTGCCTAGTGTTATCCGCCCTTTATACAACTTGACCCAGCTTAGTACGGAATCAATAAACCATTTCTGCACAATGTAATTTATTTTGTTTAATGTAATAAGCTGAATATGCATGCATTTTGATTGGTTCTTTACTCTGACCATAAGAGGATAGACGCACGATGACACGTCCCCTTTAACCATTGTTTGCTTCTTTATCTTATAAAACAACTAGATTTCATGTTAGCGTGGGTCTGTTCGCTGATACATCACAGAAGACGTCAAATGTATTAAGAACAGTGACACACTCGGCTGTGCCTCGTGAGCCTTCTTTTTGTTTTGGTCACACTGATTTTGACGCCATCTGTGATTTATTACCAAACAGACGCACGCACAGCAACATGAAATCCATTTGTTGAATTTGTGACGTGGTCTCAGTCATCTAATAGATGGTAAATAAAAACCAATGATATTGTGTAATAATTTGGATATATCAACAAAGTTGAAATGGTAAATTGGTCACCGTAACGATTACAAAAACTGACGTTTCGAGCGTTAGCCCTTCGTCGGAGCGACAAAGGGCTAACGCTCGAAACGTCAGCTTTTGTAATCGTTACGGTGGCCAATTTACCATTTCAACTTTGTTGATATATCCAAATTATTTCGTTACCCCCACCGACGCAGCCCCAAACAGTTTCTTTCGAGACTATCAGCCTATATTCAATGATATTGTGTGTATGATTATAGGTTTTCACGTAAAGTTTGATACCAAAGATCAATGGAAAGATTAGCGTATCACCCCGTACTGCTCTAAAACAAAGCCCGTCACAGAGAGTAATCTACAGAATGACCGTAATGGCTATTGTTTTTGCTGTTGTTATATTTTATCGAAAAACTGCACAACAACATGCAACAAAGTTCGCGCGCAACAACAAAAATTAAGAATAGACAGGAATTTTATGGTTTTGATAAAAGTTATTGCGCTCTTTTGGTTTATTTTTTTTCCTCCGTGATTGCGTGACTAATAGGGTGAACCGGAAAATTTGACCGGAGGCATACGTGACTATCAAGGCCGAAAAGCAAAGTGGGACTGTTTACATTTTCTTAAAGAAAACGTGATCGAACTGTTGTTTGGCAAAGTTGACTCAAATAGACTGTAATCTTCAGTCTAGAATTCGCTTGGACATGTGATGGTTTCGTGATGTTCAAATAGTGTAATTGGCAGCATTTCTTGGTTTTTTAACGCAGATGTATACGCACAAATAGACATTCGCAACGAGGAAGAAACAAAGAACACGACGCCATAACGAGATGGATAGATAATACTCCCAAGAGAGCAAAACGCTAATGAGTATTTCTTTTAAGCAGACTGCGAAATTCGACCACGAGAAGGATCGCATTTATTTCTTTAAAACAGATTTGTGGGAGCAGTTCGTCATTTGAAGTTTTCAACCTGATTTTCGAGTTTTATAACTTGTTTTGAAAATTTTCGTAAACATGAATATCCCTTCCTACGTTGGACCTCTGGGAAGTGCGTTTCTATTTTTATTGGCTGTCTTCGGAGTTTGCTTCTATTACTGTTACTTGAAGCCGAGAAGACAACGAAATAATACCCAAGCAGGCAAAAGTATGGCCTCAAACACTGGATCTCCTCGTATTACTGCGCGTTCATGTCCCTCGAGTGGGGCGAAGACCTATCGATACGAAGAAGAGTTTAGCTATGGATCGGCGTTGTCCCCATATTCGGCTGGTTACTGTTTTCACGGAGGTTTCCCGATTTCTACTTCTACAGCGACTTATTATCAGCATAATACACAACCAGCGAAAAAATATCTAGGACCAGCGGTTGCTAAAGTAGTGAAGTCAGGAAGTAAACAGTGTCAGAAGGCGAAACCCTGTGATCTTCGAGTGGACATGTTGAAAGGGCATTTACACGGCGCAGGACATAAACCATTTCCCGTTCGTCAGCTGAGCTGCGATAGTCAAGGAAGTTTTCGAAACTCCTGCCATTTGCAGGTTATTCAAGAGAGTGAATGCGAGGAGGAGGTAGAGAAAGAAAACGAAGAAATTTCTGAGAACAACGACAAAGGGCCCAGTGATATAGTTTAAAACCCCACAACCAGCTCTAGTTGAAGGTATGATTCCCAGGGCTTTTTAGATCACAACAGAGGATAAAATGTTTCACGATTTTGATTTTGATGTTGGCAAAACTTTTCTTAACTTTATATTGTGCTCTGTAGCTAATGTTAAAGGAATTACGGTAGAGTTTAGGTGTTGCACTATAAACAGCATAACTAATATGACTGTTATAGACTCAGTTACCTCGGGTATCGTTTGAAGGGGAGAAGGAATTTTTTTGTCTCGACTAAAGTTTATAAATGATTTTGGCAGGCAAATTGTGTTTTTGTATAGGGTTGGCAACTTTTGTGATCCCTGTTAAGGCTTAAGTGGACCATAATATTTGAGTCGGTGTTCATTCTTTAGTTAAAGCATTTTATCATGTTCGTGTATATTGCTCTTTAGTAGAAATCCATGATAATTCTATCACATATACTATTATTTCGTTCATTACACACACCTTCTCCTTGTTGATCTTTTATAGAAAGTTTGTAGAAAGGAAGGCCTAAGTGTTTGTAGTTGTATGTCCATGAGATGACAGCCACTGCAGTTCCATTTACTTCATGCTCACGATTTTCACCTAGAAATACATGTAATTATAGTAGCATAAAAACGTTTTGTAAATTAACTGGTTAATATTCTTCGTGTTTGGACAAACAGCAGCACAGGCCATTACAATTAAGCCCAAGAATTCCTGGTTGCAATCATAGAATTCTCTGATCTGCGATAGTTAGATTTACATCTCAGTCATTTTCTGCACTGTCTGCCTTACATTTGTTTAATTTTAGTACTGAAAATTATGAGTTAAATCAACCAATATCCCATGGTTGGTATTTTGTATTCTTCTCATGGCCTGCTGGAAAATTGTTTGATGTGATGAGGTGAAATTCAATTTTATTTAAACTCCTTGAAGTGGAAGGGCTAACCACTATAATAAATGGTTAGATATTCTAGTCTTCTCGGATAGGGATGAATAAATGGAGGTCCCGTCTCTTGCAGGGTTAGGGGTAGGAAACGTTAATTTCCCATGCACGAGATTACTGTGTGATGGATGTCCTTTCCTGGGGTGGGATGGGTGGGTTTATTGGGCTCGCAGTAATCGGCGCAAGCTGTTACGGTGTCCCTGCCAGTTGGCAAAGCTAAATAAAATAAAATAAAAATAATATAAAAATAATAATTCTAACTGCAAACTAAACTTTATTAACAGTGTAAAATTTCCACTCAGTAGGTGAATGGGTGGAGGGAGTTCTTGTGGATCTAGATGCCAACACCTTGAAGTATCTGATGTTTGATATGGTATTTGCTTCTTTTAGTACTTTTGGCAGTTCAAGTGTGTCTTACTTAGCTTTTATTGTTGATCAGATTTCAAGTGATAGTGGACAGTGATTCCATTGATCATCAATGGAGTCAAAATAAATAAAAATGTTTTTTCTTTTCTTGGGTCTGAGTCTAAAGGGAAGCTGGTTACTCTCAGCCATACATTGTATGGGTAGGAGGGAAAAACAATTTTAGAGGAGCAAGTTAGAAGTGGGAGTTTCTTAAGTTGTGTACCTAATTTGAATATTTTTCCTATAAAAGAGAGGATGTCTTGGAATAAATATTTCATTGCTCTCAAAATTTTATTGCTTTTAAAATTAAAATAATTATTGGCTTCTGTCAAATCACCAGCATCTACTGAAACATCTTTCAGTTTTTCTTTTTTTTTTTTTTGAACTGTTCTTTATTTTTTTTGAATGTTCCATTACATGTAGAGTACACCCCATGAGCACTCACTAATACTTTTGTGCCTGGAAGCACTTTGCTTTACATTACATAAGTCACAATCCATAATCATTCAGTTTGCAAATCTATCTTGCAGCCCCAGGATGTGCCTTTTGGTTAATTATAGATAGCACATAGACAGAAAAATAAGCATTGTGGTGTATCATAACTTATAGGTAAATAGATTTCAAGAGAACAATGAGATAAGTTGATTTTTCAATTTTTAAGTGGCGTAAACAGTCATATTTTCAGTTAGAGTATTCTAATTTTTTTTATCTTTTTTGAGTTTTTTTTTAAAAGCATAGCTGCCATAAAACATGCCTTGAGCTGTTAGATATCTGTTTCATGCAGATACTGTTCTAAACAGTGTTAGAAACATTTCATAGTATGATTGTGTTCATATGTAAATATGACTTCAAATGACCGGGTTAATTATTTCATTTTGGTTTGTAGGAAATCAGGTGTTTGAATCAAAGTTTCCAATTTAGCCATCTGATTTTTATAGTCATATGCTTTTCAAACGAGGGAGAGAACCCTTTTCATTGGCATAATTTCGCAGATGATTCTTCTTTTCATCTGCCTCACATTTTTTTATGATTTGATATTATCAGTTCTTCGTTTTTCTGTAGTTGGTTTTTGTTTTAGAAATTGTCTGTTAGCATGACAGTAAAGAAGAGGTGTCGTATTGGTTTTTTCCTGGTAGTGAAAGGGGTTCAACTTTAAGCCTTCATTATTGTGTGAGTTACTTTTGAAATTACTTGGGTAGAACTTTCGTCCTCTTGATCTTTGTTAGTTATAAACATTGTTGCAATTAGCATTTAAATTTGTCCACCTCGAATTTCTTGTGCTGTTATTGATTTCACCAATCAAAGTTTCCTGATATGCTAGTCCAGGGTGTTAATTAATAAGCAGGTACGTATTTGGTGTCTAGTTATAAAATTTTACTTTTACCAATCACTTCTATTTTTGTGGACCTTTAGTTCATTTTGAGTGAATGTGCTCTGTAAGGAAATATTCATACTCAACTGACCCAATTGGTTGATAAATGGATTTTCCAAGGAAGTAGAGGGTGGAGAAGGATTTATCTAAACCTTTGGTGTTGAGGTCCGGAATTTTACTATATCAACTCAACACTATGCTCAGACCAACAGTTTTTTTACACTTAAACTGATATTTTGAAAGTTTGTGTAAGTTGAAAATATTTTGATCCCATGCAATCATGCAACCATGGCTGCTCTAAAATAGCTATTTATATATGCGAGAAAAAGGCTATGTTATCAGAGGCGGATATGATGTTATCAGTGTATGATGTAGCATAACTTCAGAGACTTTTTTTATGTGATGTAGAGTTAAGATATAAAGCAAATTTATTTATTAAAGAAATGAGTAATTATCAGAAGACTTCTTGTTCTTTGATATTTTTTTCTTGAATTGATACACATTTGGACAACACTAAACCATTCCAGCACACAAATTTGTGTTGGTACTTCATTCAAAATTATGCCCTGTTGTTTTTAGAATGATTAGCTGATGAGCATGATTTTCATTTACCAAAGCCTATAAGCCTGGATACCGACGATCAAAAAACACTACAGTAGGAGAGCCGTGCGGCAGCGAACCACAGAGGGAACCTGATCCGAAAGATACACCAATCATAGCCGTGGAGTTCCATCCAATCAGAGCTGAGCACAATAGCATATAGGTAACTCGTATTCAGTGGGCCTGATAGCCCTAAGTGTTATTTAGCACGATGCAAGACTAATCACAACCTACTTTTAGATATTTTACGATTTATATATATATATATATATATCTACCCCGACTACGTCAACATCATGTTCCTTTGCTTCCTCGCGCGTGTCATGTGCATTCTGGTTCCTGATCCGTCACGGGGGTCTAAACTGACTTGTAAACATGATGTCCGACGACGACAAAAATTGACTTTGAAAAGTTTTTCAAAAATTTACTTTGACATACATTTTCCTGTACTAAATAAACGCCGCCATAGAATAAACACCGCACACGAATCGCGAATAATTTTATAAACGTGGTGGCGTTCAATCTGATGAATGCTGTAAATGCCATGGACAAACCTTTCTCAGTGTGGAGCTTAACTATTCAACATAACCAACTTTAGTCCTCAAGTATTTCATGTGGTATTATCGACAGTGTGCGTTTTCAATCCATCCTTTGAAACTGAAAAATTTTTTTGGGCAGTTTTTGCCTAACACAAACAGACAGTGCTGAGTTAGATATGGCTTCAAGAACAATCCTAAGAGCCCAGCCGCATACATTCCAGCGGATGATCCCAGTGTGAGTATGCCCAGTGCGAACTCTCCCTCAGTTACATTTCTAACTTGTTCAGTTATGACAAGAGGCGAGTTTGCGTAATGGCTCCCTGCTATAAGGCCAATAATGAAGCATGAAACCAGGATGACTTCCACTTCAATAATAGGGTGAAACCATGACAAAAACACAAGGCAAAACATCATGATATTACCACCAGTAGCTAGTATCCACATGTGTTTGATTTGCGCATGACTGGCTACACATGGGCATGTGATTGCAAGCAGCAGAAGATAGGAGCGTCCAATCAGTGAGCCGATATCATGAGCGAGCGAGTAGTAAGTGTAATGACCAATACGGAGATCGTGGGCCTCGCCTGTGGATGCCAGTGTTGGGATGATCGTTTGAATCGAGAGGTGATCCGCAAAGTATTGCATAAAGAGGTAAGTTATGGGCATGAATAAGTGGAGTAAGGTTCGCACTTTTACTGTCATCGTGCTTAACTGGCTTGCTCTCTTTTTTTGATCGCCAAAAGTATCGTAGTGAACATCTGGGAAGGAAGTAGAGTTGTTTTCCGATCGTTGATCGACGTAGGACTTGTCCAAGACCACAAACGTAATAACGAAAAAGAACGTGGAGGGGATCAGAAATGATACTGCGATTCTTGGCGGAACACACGTCCATGTTGATATACCTGTAAAAAAAAAAACAATGGATGCCGTATGGAGGGAACAAAACCGCGGTAAAGCTTACAAATGACCTTTATCCATAATAATCATTTTGTTCTAGATACTACTGACACAATACGATGCACAGAAGCAGGGTGGGGTAGGAGATGAATTTTGCCTCGGATAAAGTACCTCTCCTTCAAATTCCACACGGAAATAAGATGAATTTTTTGGGGAAACATGCCTCAGACCCTCAGGGAATTTATTTATTTATTTATTTATTTAATCGCTTTCACCATACTTACAATACTAAAAGGACTAAAATATACATATGAACAAGACACAGAAGAGAACGGAGGACAAGGGTGCGGGACACACAACAGAGCGAGGCTCCAAATTAAGTGTGCCCTTACGAGAAAGCTTTCATTATTGGGACGCGTTTTCAAGCCCTAAAATATTTTAATTTTTTTCAATATCCTCGTTGTGGAATTGTTATTTTACTCGCTCTGATCGGCTCAAATTGTTGTGGACTTTATCCGCTGCAAATCTTTAAACCCTCATTGACTTAATATTGATCGCTACAGGTCCGGTAAACTTCTTTTATTTATGCCCACGGCCCGCGTATCCCAATCTACTTTGCACCCCGCCTTACTTCCTTCTCTAATTTGTTCATTTTCCATTAATCTTTGTTATGGATCAGTTCGTGGACACGAAAATAGTCTTAATTCCCGTTATCTCAAGATCTAATTCATTTGCTACACCTATTCAAGTTGAATGAATCCTAAATACAAACCTGAGTAATAAACAGCACCTAATACTGTACCCAATCCACCCCCGGCTGCGAAACTGATAACGGCGACGTCCCCATAAAAAGCTCCAAGAGAAAGAAACGTACTTTCTGCCATTGCGCTGCCTACGTCAAGAGAAATAACGCCAACATACCGTGATGCGGGTGAACTAGCAACAGTGGTGATCACAAATGCAGCTGTATAAAGGACAAACGGCAGGGTGAGTTTGCCACTGTATGGAAGAACTTTCCACGAGACCCATGGAACAACTAGTTTAACCATTACCGGTGACATCCCTGACACTACCATAGCTTGCTTCATTGCGACAGAACTTTCAGCGAACGCATCCAAAGAAGCCAAGGCTATCACCTCGCGGAAGAACACCTGAAGACAACCAAATACGAAGAAACAAGACACGATCCAAAAAGGCCCCTTCATCGTTTCAGGCCCCATCTGAATTTTCTCTTTCTTTCAAGACTGCATAGTACTTTAAGATAGGTCTCGTTCGAAGTAATCAGCACAACATATGTTTGATGCTATTTATCGCTGAAATTGTACGTGGTTATTGAAAGAACAGTTATTTTGTAATAAATCAAAATGACGCATATTGGGCTTTGTGTTATACCACGCTTGATCAGTAGACTGTGACAGTTTGGGTTTGTGGAGAATTTTGATCAGGAACGATTAATGAAGAAAACACTAGAACTATTCTGTGTTTTCTAAAATAGCACATTCTTAGACAAATCAATGGTTTCTGTCTGCATGTTTTTGTAAACAAATTTTGTGGACAAAAAGCGAAATACATTTAAAATTCATATTTTCCTCTGCAAGATTTCATTAGCATGTCCATTTACTGGGTGTCGCAGAAATTCTGTCACTACTCATACACTGGGTATTGCGGGAAATTGATCTGAAACCACTCGTACACAAGATGTTGCCGAAATTCTCCAAACACTCACTCCCTCGCTAGACATCGCAGAAATTCTGCGAACAAGCCTTCACTGGATCTCATAGAAATTCTGCATCCTTTCATTCTCTAGATGCTGCAGAAGTTCACTCATGGCGTGATAGTTCTCCATGGACGAAAGATCCTGCAAAGTATTGTTTAAAACTGTTTAAAGTCGTCGAAATTAACCCACCGATCTTCATCGCGAAGTCTTCTCTTTGGTCGTGATTCCAGAGTCGTAAAAATCAACATGGCATATAGAAATGGGAGACGTATTCAGTCCGGTGTACTCGCTATCATCGATGGATAGAAGTTAACTCCACTCATAGGCTGACAAGAGCGCTTACCCAACAAAACAGACAAAAGCCCAATTAAATGATAAATAACTTAACATTTTATGGGCGGCTGATAGTGGTTTGTAAAGAAATAGGTTCAAAGGACGTTTGCCCTTCATTGAAACTGCACAGTGCACAGCTTACGAGTTTCAGTCGTTTGTGCTTTTTGACACTAACCCTAAGAAAATAAAAACTGCAAATGCCACTTTCTGATCTCCACTCAAAATGAACATGACTGATGATCCTCTTAGGGTGAAATGTCCGGATGTGGAAACGGAATCTCTTTAAAAGGCAGGCACGCATGAAAAACAGTGAAACGGTAACAAGGTAAAACAGTTAAAACGCCAACAACCTCGAAAATTGTGACTCAAAAAAACTTAAAAAAAAAAAAAAAAACTCAAAACTTAACATACACAGGCGAAAATCGTACGCGTGTTTTTACCGTGTTACCGTTTCGCCGTTTTCAAGCAACTAAACAAGCCTGCATTTTCAAGAGATTTCCGTTTCCGTTCCTCTGTCAGTTAGTTTCTTCTACTACAACGATTACTACACCTTTCTAGCCAAACTGATCATGAGTCAAGTTGAAAATCAGCCCATAATTAAAACAGGTCATTCCATTTCGTCTCTACACTTGAACGGAAGTGATGGGAGAACTTTCGACTATGATCGACCTTTCAAAGTCAGAAAACTCATTTGAATTACAAATGTTTCAATAAATCAATATTCATAATTTCTATCAGTCCAGCACGTGGAAAGAACTTACGAGTAACAAGAAACTTCTACGTCTTTTTCAGCTACTCCAGGACAAGGAAACCTGTCATTTCAACCCAATTACTTTGGATATTATCAGCTTAGTCATGGCCAGCCTGTGTTTCCTCGGGATACGTTGCTGAATGAACAAGTTCGACGTCGAGGATTGCCATGACAGTTGTTGTTGAACCACACTACTTTTGGGGCGGCAGCGCCAAATGACTTGTTCATTGCTATTGGCAGATCGATCTCTTGTTTAGCAACTTATTTTTGCTTATTTTTCATTTCTCTTCTCCTGATTCTGATATCAGTTTATTCGTACGTGTAAGAAGCCTTATGGCGTTTTTGTACAGATGTTGTTTTAAACGGTTTTGTTATCTCCCCAACTCGAAGTCTCCTCACTCCGCCTCTCCATCATCTCATTTTTAGAGCAACACCGAAGTTCCCGCATTGGACTTGCGATTTAGGGGTTCCATTTTCAAGTAATAATTTATGGACCGCTTTTGTTGTGCTTTTGGGAAAAAACGTTGAACTAAAAAATAGCACCTCCCACCCGGGTACATAATTTGATACCAGAGGGAAAACCTGAAAATATACAGAGGAAGGGGGGTGCGTGGGAAAGGGAAGGAGGGGACCCTGCTAAGTGTAACATCCCATCAAAGAGGAGTAACAATGCTTCAATAGTGATTTCGTGTTCATGAAACAGGGATAAACTTCGGTTGCTATGCCTGTCAGTTTCTGATGCTGAGACCGACCAGCATCTTAAGTCCTAGAAACTTTTCTTTTTCCTGGCCATAAGCGTCGGATGCAATGTTACATTCACTGTGTATAACTGGTGGCTGTCATATCTTCCTTTTTCAACCTTACTTCTCGGACTCTTTTCATTCGTTGATTTTTATTCATAAAATTAATGATGGATTGAAGATATGTATGCATTTGCCAGGGTGTCTTTCTTTTTTGCCTTCTGATAAAGTTTTAAGAATCAAAAGAAAGGCCAACATTATGACATAAGCATAATGTGATTTTATTTCGAGGCCCATCATAGTCAAGTATTTAGGTGTGCCTTTGCGTTGTCAATCACAGATCTTAAGCCAATCAAATGAGGTCAGATCAAATAGAACCAAAGTTATAGGCAAGGTCAGTTTCTCTCCTGGTCGTTCTGGTCTTTATTAATTCCCATCGTGTTAACGTCCGCACACAGATTTTCGGTACTGTAGAAGAATTTTTGCGCCCCCTCCCCATGCTCCGGCCCTCTCTTCAGGCTTTCATTGTCTTTTTATACGTATTTGGCTCTTTGCCGTGATTTAACCCCACCTTCGCTTAAGAGATTGCATGATGTTTATTATATCAATGTTCTTGAGGTCAGGTGAAATAAAAGCGTCACTATTGTGGCCAATTTATCCCACAGATTAGCAGTTATTATTCAGTTTATCTCCCGTCAACAAACTAGTGGGACTTCGCATAGAGCCTCGGTCCCGTTTCGGTAGAGAAAAGCGGATTTCGTAATAAAAAATAATTTGGAAATCCAAACATGCATTAGGGTTGGTTATTTAATTCTCCATGGAAACAAATCATCTTAGATTGTTTGTTTGCAGTACAAGATAACAATGATGGTGTCAATGATTAATAATACTTGACAAAAAGTTCTCAAAAAGCCAAAATATGTTTGAAACTGCCCTTTGTAGGGAGAAATTAATGAAAAAAGCAATTATACTCTTCGTCCAAAAATTTACGTTTGAAAATTCTCTCGTTCATCTAAACTGTGGACGATTTTGGAAACAATTTATCTTCTTCTGTCCTATAAAGTCCTCTCGAAAGAAGAAATTCTGATTCTTTTAAAATTGACAAAAGGAAACCAACTTAAATTGTGCTTGTCCTTATTTGTAAACAAATCCCTCGTTATCAGTCAAAATGACTCGAGAATTTTTCAAAATGATTCGTAATTGTTTTCTTTGTCATAAAACCAATGCCGGGGCTTATCCTTTTTCTTTTAGTTTGGCAGCTATTTTTCTATGATTTTCTAAACGGTTTCCCATATTCATCCCTATCACAAATAAATATTCTCGAGATACAGAAAGCTATTTCTTTCTGGTTTATATGACACTCCATTTCAAATAAATCGAATTTTTAAAAAACCTCGTTGCCAGGCATAAGATTTTTTCAACGTAGTTGACGGAACATTTAAAATAAATTCGAGTTCCCTAAAAAGATCCAAAAGCATATGGAATTAAAGCCTACATTAATAATCGAATAAAATCCAGAACAACGAAGATATAAATCTTATTCGATGATTGAACATCATGCACGTGGATAAAATGCAAGCTGGGTTATAGCCCACTTTCATAAATGGCTGCCGTATAAATATCCTTTTGTTTAAATTTAAATTAGCCCTACTGGCCTCGCTTGAGATAATGTATTCTTTTGAATTTTGTACTGGAGAACGAGGCCAATAGGGCTAATTTAAATTTAAACAAAAGAATATTAATCCGGCAGCCATTTATGAAAGTGGTCTATAAATATGTGAGCATCATAAGCGTCCTTTAGTGGGATAAGTGTGACGAATCCGCGCCACAAAGGTGGGTGCCCCCTAACACAAACAAAACACAGAACGTAAACGAGTCCGAGAACACACGCCACAATATAACTAAACGTAGGCCTAGAGATATTTATTATGCTAATAAAACAATAAAGCGACTAACAATAACGATAATACAATGATCTAATTAATTTACAGGAATACGCTAACTTAAACTACAGTACACTAAAACTATTTACAAGATTATTACTATTAAGATAAAGAAAAGGTTTTTTTTTTTAGTTCAGTTCGGTTGGGTTTCACCTTACGCCTGCGTCCGTGTTCTTCTCTTGTCCACAAATCACCACGCTCCACCAACAAACAGTGCCCTGCCAAACCAAACTCCCGTTTCTCCAACCAGGTTCCTGTCTCACCAGTTCTCAACTTTGCTCGTTTCCTTCGTTTCAACTTTGCTTCGTCTTCTGACAACTTTGCAGTTTTCAACTTTTTACTTCTCGTAACTTGACTCGCTCAGACTTGTTATTGAATTAGTTACTATCTCTTCTTCCTTTAGCTCACAGTCTGGTAGATTCTTTGCACACCCGTTCCCCCGCAAATGGTTTTCTACCGTGAAATGGAACGATTGTTCTGAATGAATTTCTCAGAAATGATACTGTGCCGAGTCTCCGTTGACTCAAATTTTTCCACGCTCTTCGCTCGTAACTCACAAACCTTCACCTCACTTCTTCAAAAAAAACCACCCCGTACCAAACCACCCAAATCCTTAAATACACATGGACGCAAGGTGCCCGAAAAGAATGAAGAAAACTATTTGATATACACAATAAAGGTAAATTACACAACAGTTTACACAAGTGAAGAATAAAAATTACGTAACAGATACAAATAATCACGAACTACACTGATCCTAAGAGAATAAAAAAAATAATTTACATTTAATAAATAAATTCCTAACACTTCCATGACAATAAGACTCCCGTTAATTCTTTATAACTCTATTTGCCTGAACTGACGTGTCACGTCGAGATAAAGTTAATACATTAGTCCCAAGATTACCGCACCAAAGCCGGCTTCCTTCGCTTCACGCTTATCAAACGCCTATTTTTTTGCGTTCATAGATGACTGTTTATATATTGAAGTAAACCAAAGACATAAGTGAGTTTCATATTTTATTTCATTTGAATTTTCTCTTATCCATGGGAACAGATGTCCTTCTCGTTCGCCACACTGCCTATGCGCTGTTAAACTTTTACTGAGGCCATTCCTGTGTGGTCTTTTAAATGACACTTAGTATACTTTTTGCCACTACAAGGTCAATATTTTCGTACCACAGAGGGTTGCCCTTTAAAAACAGCTATTGTCACTTTTTTAAGCCCCTGTTCAGCTTGGCAAATGAATAAGGTTCAAAAACTTGTTGTTATGAACAACTCTGTCGTACCGCTCTGTAAAAAAATCCTCATGGTAGGTTAGAGAGATTATAGATCTATAGATTTCTTCTAGTATTAAATACAATAATTTTGTAATATGTGCCTCATTTCTCTCTGTATCACTAATGACGATTTTTCTGAGCCCTTGTAAAAAATAAATTATTATCGCAAATGTAACAATACAAAGTCGACATTGATACATCTATTCACACCACTTGAGAATATTCAAGAAAAGGAACGAATGCAAAATACCCGACAATTTTCGTGCTCTCCCGCAACGCGCGTGAAGATAGAAGGAATTGTACTGTTAAAAAAAGTGCTGGTTAATATGACGAACGATTGCTTCCTTACTATTGCGGTCCAAAGTCGACGATTAAATAAATGAAGCACAGTGGGTATCTTGTAATCGAACCCAAAAATGATTCACCTGACCTTTCTGTTCAAAAATATCGTCTCTCTCTAAAACGAGGGCGAAACGAGAATAAGTCAATATCAAGACGTACTCTAACGTTTGGGCTTAAAACCCCACACTTGCATCTAATTTCTTCTTACTGTGATAACATCACCCCCCCCCCCCCTGAATCATTTAGTAAGGTCTTGATAATAAAGGAAATGGTCACCATCTAAAGAGGCTCTTGATTGTTGCACAAATTCTCTTTGTCAGGCAACACCTTAGGAAATGTCTAGAGAACAGTATGGAGAATATGCAAACTGATGTTAGGGTGTAAAAGCTTAAACGATATTTGAAGCGATTACTTCGTTTCGTAAAAGCTTCTTTATGAAAAAAGTTTCAAGCGCTGTTTTAAACGTTCAAGAAAAAAAAAACGTTTCCCTCAAAGGACACTTCATTGATCTTCCACTCTTATATTAACAAGTGATAATTCAGCACTACTTCATCATGAACTCAGTGAAGTCTGTAAGACCGCTGATCGGTGCTGACGACATGCGCAGTCCCACTGAAGGGGATACCTTCCGTACTGTTGGACTACTGGGGACTGTGAAGTTTTCAGCTGCAGCTTTTGAGTGCACGCGCTTAATCTGACGTAATCGTTCGAGCCAGTTACAACCGTAGGCGTCAGTTGGGCGCTTTTGACTTTGGTGAATTACTGAAGCCATCTGGGAAAAAAGTCATAACAATGATAATCAGTCCAGGTAAAGGAGTCTTTACTTCAAAGAATGAACACATTGAAATCTAAAAGTGTTTCGAAAGAAAGCTTTCCTCTTCTTACGTATTTAAGATTACAGTTAGCTTTGCTTAAACCTTGGTTTCATCTCTACTAATACTCAAGCCTGATGCTCGACGGCAACAAGACTCTTGGTTCATTTTGTGCAGAACCATACCTGCGTCGAATGCAAAATAATTAAACAAAAGCAACATTTCATGTTCTTTCTTCAACACTTGAAAATTCGTTTGAAAAAATTGGGAGCGAAACAAAAAGAATAAAAATGACAAGGACGACAACATTTTTCTCGATACCTGTGTACAGAAGAAAAGTGGTTTGTGAACCACGCTTTTTGATTCAAGCAATTTGGACGAGTGCAGCCACGTAACTTGGTTGTTTTCAAGTGGTTGAATTTACGCGTATTTGAAAACAGTGTTCGAACTGCTCGATGAGTTTTTACTTCTTCGATTAATAAAGCTTTCTATATAACATTTTTATTGGCTGAGAAAAAAATGATCTGCTTTTTGAAGCATAAAACTCCATTACATGTTTTAAATCATACTCACATTGATATGTACTACAAGCTGACGAACCAATCGCGGCAAGTTGTTGTCTGAGATGACTCGAGTCCCTGTATCTGTGAGTAGATCCTTCAGCTCGTCTTTGCATCTCACAGTCACCATGTTCGATGCATTGTCGAGTGGTTTGATCAAAACCTCAGCAAAATTAAACTGACCCTAGCAACACAAAAACGAATTGAGAACACATGTGTACATATGCCGGAAAATTCAAGTGAAAAAAAAAAGGGAAAAGTGCTATTGCGATGTGACAAAGTGAAGTAATTTTCAGGACGGTTGGATACTTAATGACACTCAAAATTAAGATTCTTTATGTACTATGGGCAATAAAAGAGAAAAGTAAAAGCGGCTTCTAGGTACCATAGGTGAATCCGCGTTTCCTTCACGTTTTTAACATTTTATATTTATACAAAAAAAAAAAAAAGGCTCAAAAGCCTCCATTGCAATTGTTCTCAAGAGACGTCTCCCTTCCCCGGTACCTACGAATATCTTCTTACTCTAGCATAACAAAGGATTGAGACGTAGGAGTGTGCTCAAAGACAGCGAGAAAAACTTCTCTTTGTATCCGTCGGCAGTTGGCCATCACTCTTCATAATAACCATGGAAGGCTGAGCAATTAATCAGAATTCAATAAAATCAGTGTTTAGTGGAATGTTAACCGCCAGAGCCAGCTCTTCAAGGCTGGGTTTTCCAGCGGCCTAAACAACCCAGGAGCGAAGCAACAACTCACCTTAATTCTGCCGAATTTGACCGTCTGTTGCGAGTCGTTGTAGACTATGGTAACAAAGTCGTTACCGATGTGCATCTTTTTAGAGTTGCAGCCTGGGTCCGAGTCTCTGGTTGGCATCAACGTGGAAACGTGGAATATGACTGAGGAGAGAAATTTTGAATCACGGATAGGGTTACTTCGGTTTCGACAGCATGGAGCAAGCAGAAGTTATCACACCCCTCTCCCCGGATGGAAAACTGGTCTATGGCAAACTACCCCCAACCCTAGCCTTTCAATTTCCTCTAACAAGATTCCGGTCCCTGGCGTAGGTTGGGTATCACCGACCCATGTCTCATTCATGATTGACACAGATAACTTTTCGTTTTGCTGCTCTCATTGCGCTATGTTTACGACCTGAATGCCTGAACAGGCTAACTGCTAACCTGGAGCTTTGGACCGCGAGTCTAACGAGGCATTCATTAAGAAATATCATTTTTGTTACCCTGGCAAATATCATCCTGCCAGCTGTATGCAAATTCACCATCTGCACCATTCCTATCAAGTCCCCCAGTGTAAATCTCGGCAGGTGGACAATCCCTCAGTCGAACAAGCGTCCCGAGGCCCGCGAGAAACTGCATATAACGAGAAGAGCCATACACGTTGCTTAAAATTGCCGCCTCGTTGTCGTGCTGCCCAGGCCCTACATATATAACGCCGATCTTGTGAGTGTCATAGGGAGGAATGCGATCAAGGCATTTGATAGCTCTTTCAATAACCTATACAAAAAGAGAAAATAAACGAATAAATCAAAATAACAAATACATTAAGACAAAAAAAAAAATAGAAAATAGATATCATTACAACTTAGTTCTCAGTGGTAATTGAGTTTTGGCTTGCGAAAAGGTGCACGTTATTAGCCCTTTAGCGTGAGCATTTCTTCGCCTGCAATTAACAAATGGTAAACACCACAGCGTACACTATTGAGTTATGGATGCACGCGGGAGGTTGCTAAGCACGAAAGAAGCGTAAGAGTCGCTCGAGGCGATAGCCGAGAGCGACTCTAGCTTCTTGAGTGCTTAGCAAACCTCCCAAGTGCATCCATAACTCAATAGTGTACGCTGTGGTGTTTACCATTTGTTTTATAACATAACATTGACACATTGTAGCTAAAGAGTTCCCGTTTATTTAACAAATCTTACGCGACCAGAAAAAACAAGCGCGCGCGGAAAAATAGTCTTTGCATTTGCTCACGTCAGCAGCGTACACCCATGGGCAAATGGGGAACGCTAAATTGACCAATCAGAGCGCGCGCTTTACTTTGGTTATGTTATAAATAAGTTTGAGGCCATGAGAAACGGGAGCTGCCGATAAAAAGCAGCAAAATACACTACACCCTGCAATCATCACATAGTGTTATGAGTTCGTTCTTCTATTTCGACGCAATTTTCAGTGGAAAAAACTGCCTTCTCTTCTTTGAATGTATCAACAAAGTTGAAATGGTAAATTGGCCACCGTTACGATTATAAAAGCTGACGTTTCGAGCGTTAGCCCTTCGCTCCGACGAAGGGCTAACGCTCGAAACGTCAGCTTTTATAATCGTAACGGTGGCCAATTTACCGTTTCAACTTTGTTGATATATTCAAATTATTTCGTTACCCCCACCGACGCAGCCCAAAACAGTTTCTTTAGAAACTATCAGCCTTTATGCCTTCTCTTCTTTTTACTTTATCTTTGTATTTATCTGGATTACCTTCAACCTAACCAAATACGATGAAAACTTACTTCCCCATCAGGGAGGGGTTGTGGTTTTTCGTTGGCTGGGCCCAAGAAGGATGCGTGATACAACTGTAGAAAAATAAAGCAAGGGTCCAATGGGTATCTGAATGATTCTGATGGGGTCACCAATATAGGAGGCTCTTTAGGACCCACATCGGAGGGGTCTCCAACAGTTGGTGCTGAGCTAGATGACTTGTTTGTAAATTGAGGTCCGATTCCATGGGGTACCATTCTGGAGCGAGATGTCGGGCGCTTGTATGGTTCACTCTTTAGTACTTGAGAAAGAAACGAAAATTATGATAACATAATTAGACCAACAATTTTGGCTTCAAGGAAACCCTTAATAAACTAGCCTTTGTTTTGTACAAGCAATAATAATTCACCTGCCACTAAGAGCTTTGTTGAAAAAGCGCTCGCATTAATCTTATGAACGCGGCCCCCTTATCAAAACCAGACAGTCTTCATCTGTCAAAACTGAATCAACACAGTGAATGTCCATAATAAAATTTCAGTACAATAATAATTAAGTTATTTTTGGAGAGGTCTGAGCTAGGTACCTACGTACATATATTTTTTTTTTATGTAACGACCTCTGAACTTCAACAGCGCAGTAATCGCCGTTAATTGATGAAACTATGGCCAAATATTAACTAGAGTGACACAAGACCCAAACGTCCCAACCCCGCCCCCCCCCCCCAACCCTCACTTGATAAATCTGTCTTTGCAATCAAAAGGTATTGCATAGTACGAGCCCTCTGCATTTAGCCTCGTTAGCATGGCATAATAATGACGGTTTTGAGTTCCAAATACAAAAGATGTAAAGAAACTATGGCGCACTTGTGAGACGTGGCTGCGAAGGCAAAATAATACAGGGACTTACACACAGTCCAAAATTTCACAATTTGTCTTCAGAGCCGCATTTTACCAGAGTACCTTACTTGTATCTTTGTACCTTTAGGGAAAGCCGGTGGTGAAGTTAACTCCGGTGACGAAGTACTTTTCTTCGGATCGCCAACGCTGGCCAGCGAATCGAGCCTGTCCTCTGCTTCTTTACTTTTCACTGCAACTGAACTTCTTCCCTGGCGAGGGGATGCAAATGGAGAATGCTCCGAATGATCCAAGTCTTTCTTCCTCCTGATGGGTGAACTCAGACTGGAAGACTTTCTCAACTTCACATTCCTAGGAGCCTGAACGCTAGTGTCTAGTTTATCACTATGTTGCTTCGGCTGGTTTACACCTGAGTCAAAGTTTGTTGTTAGAGCTGGTTTGCCATCCTGTTCGGTAAATTCCGTATTCAAAGCAAACTCCGGGCTCTCCCTGATCACACCACGCTCTACCTTGAGAGACTGGTATGGAACTGATTTCGGTCTTTCGGCCTTCTTGGGTGGGGTGACTGTACCGCTTTGAGGAACGTCAGTCTGTGTAGTTTCTATCTTTTGGTCTCCTGAAAATGAAAGAATAGGACAACTACTGTCAATTTTGCATTGATAAAGCACGGAAGGGAGAACCGGGTAAAAGTTGGAAAGGATGTGAGCAATAAGGGGGGGGGGGGCGGGGAAGGGGATTGAGAAGGGCAAGGTAGGGAAGAAGATGGGAAAAAATGACTGAGAAGAAAGAGGGGGAAGGTGGGATAACATAAGGAGGAAATAAATGGACAGGATTAAGAGGGAAAAGAAAACTAAGGGGAGGACGAATAAAAGAGAAGGCAAAAAGTGCAAGAAATATAACGTAGCGCGAGAGAAGAAATAAAAATGGGGATGAAGATGAGACGAAGGGCGAAAAAGGAAGAAAGGAAAACGAAGGAGAAGAAAAGTAAAAGATGAACATGAAAAAAGGGTAGTTGTGCGGATCTTAAGGAGATTTTCTCTGAGGGGGACGGGCGACTCGGATGAAAGTTGTTATGACTAACACCGTTTTTAAGCAGATCAATATTGATAAGCAAGGTGATAAAACGCGGGTGTTTGTTACAGTGTTATTAACTACCCGTCTCTTAAATTCGCAAAACGCTTCTCACCAGCGTGATCAGGATTCTCCTCAATATTGAGAGACTGTACACTCTCTTCGTCACTCGCAAGCTGCAAAGAAAGATAAACGTTTACCATAGAAATTGTGAATAATATTCACACAAAAAACTACAGCGAAAACACTTAACAGCGGTACTGGTAATTGGTTGGTGTTGCTGCCGCTCTCGCCACTATGTTATCTGGTGCATGCATAAAAAAACAAGAAGTTCTCACCCTGTACATCTCGGATGACGACAGATATTTGGTTTCATCTCTTCTTTTTTGCTCTAACTGGTAATGTCTTGGCAGAGATGAGACTGGGGAAGGGTCAGCAGGAGAAACACCAAGTTCTGGCTGAAATAACGGAAAATAAACTTAACAAATCGTGGTAATAAACGTCGCATCAAGAGCGCAGCAGGTAGGAGATGGGTCCTTGGACAACTGTGTGACATCAACCCCCTTCCTGTAACACGGATTAAAATCAAACCAGTATGTGGCTGAACGGGGCCAGTCTGGTTAACAACTACTAACAAGTAAATAAATATATAAATAATAAATACATAAACAAATAAATAAATAAATAAAACATCTTGACATCCCCCCAAAATCCCGTTAAGACCCTTAACATATAACACCCCTGCGTGTTAAACATTTGTTTGACAGTGAGAAATGTCCAGTAGGGTAAAATACGACGTCAAATCTTTCGCCGTGCGACAGTATAAGCAACGAGCTGTCCTGAATCTTGAGTCTCCATCGTTCGTTAATGTGATGTGAAGGTTCTGTGGCCTTTGAAGTAAAGCTCTGTAGCAATTTATGATTGTACGTTGATTCGAAAATGTGACCTGTGCGTGTTCTAAACGTATTTACATGTGCGGTGTGACCAGTATAAGACAATTTTTTATTACCTTATCAAATTTTCTCGTCTTGTTTGGGGGAACATCTGAATATCAAAGATGACAAAATATCAGTCAATTTCGTAGAAACATCAATTCAAAATACACCATATCCCAAAGGCAATGAAACTACATCAAGTCACCTTCGTTCGGAGTTCTTTCCATGCTTCCAAGTATGTCTGAGCATCCAGATTCCTGCATCTGAAGAAAAAAAAAAAAAAAAAAAAGATGTGAAGAGAAAGGCGTAGTTACTTTCCATGGTCACTTCATCTGATTTAACTTGGTTTAACCCTTTAACTCCCAAGATCTGTTTGTTAATTCTCCCCTATAGCTGTCACACATTTCCTTGTTAATTAGTTACAAGAAGTTGGTGTTACATCGGATCACAACTTCTACCTGATAAGCTTGAGTATTCTCATTACCTGTTTGCTGGATAATGTATGGATATTAAAGAGAGAAGGTTCATGTTAATCACTTCTGGGAGTTACAGGGTTAACAAATCAGAGCGAAGATAAGACCAACTACTTCATCCGTTTTATGATGACCCTTATCAACCATTAAGAATTCTTTTGTACTCTCACTGATCAGACCATCTCTGTATGAGCTAATTTTAAAATAATTTAAACACAAGACTCTTAAAAGAGTCTGTCGGCACCATTTTCACCAAGTAGCTAACGCTTGATTCACGCCTAAAGTGTCAAAACTTTTAGATATCGTCAGAGTTTAAACCTCAACAACTGTTGGAAATTTACCGTAAAAACATGAGGTCCCTTGCTGGGGCTCCTGCTGAGGAGTCTTTCCCTTCCTTCTAACAGCTCTGAATCTACAGACCCCACTGGTGTGCTTGGTGGAGTGGCCGTGCTGGCACTTTGCGAATAAATAAGCACTGGATCTAGCTGAGGTGGATCAACATTTTTGTCATTATCCATGCCGCCATGTTGCCAGCCAGAAGAAGCGACGGACTCCCCCAGAGCTTTTCGCCAAATCCACAATAACCAAACAAAAGAGCAGATAAATAAATGAATAAATCATAAAAAAGATATAGTAATAAGTAACTGGTCATGCATGGTGAATCCAATAAACGCAACGAGTATGCCATTTAGAGTTAAAAAGCGCAAACTTCGGGCTGACGCGGCAACGTCGTTCCCCAAGTCTCTCCTCTTCCTGCCCCGTGTAGTGAGAGCGAGTGAACCTGGAAACGAAGAGAGAACGAGAGAGAACGAGAACGAGAACGAGCTAGTCGCGACAGCGTTCATGGTTTTTAACGCACGATTTCATGCGTTGATAACATCTCCCCTCATATACCTTCATTTTATGAGCTCTCGCTATTAATTTTGCGTCAGCGTTTACTATTTCCCTACCTGTATCGTGAAAAGCAACTCCTCCCAACCCATCTGGAAGATTAGTTTGTCTGACCACGTCAATAATAACAGAGCCACTCTCAGTACTGGTGCTCAGGACCTCTCCCTGATTTTCACTGTGTGGAGATGAAACTAAAGAGAAGAGAATAGAAGAGAAAAGAAGAGAGTAGAAAAGAAGAGAATAGGAAAGAGGAGAATGAAAAAGAGAGGAAGAGATAAGAAGAGAAGAGAAAATAGGAGGTGAGAAGTTAACAAACATCAGGAGGACCTACACTACCTGAACAATTTTTACGAAAAGAGAATTAATAGTCTCAGCTGAAATGCCGTTTTGAGATGAGGAAACAAACGATGGTATAGTGCAAGGTGAAACACTTGATCTCTTTAGTTTCATTTGTAAGATTGGTAGATCGTCTCTCCTCGGGTGTTCTTTTATTTTTCCACTAAACGTAATCTTCGTGAACGTAACCGTGTAACCTTAGGAGAAAAGTTCTCTAAGGATGTGAACAAAACATGAAATGACCAAGTTATGCACAAAGCTAAAAAAGTCTTTCGGCGCGTTTTTGTTTACTAGACATGACAGAGAAAAACCGAGCTCTAAATTTTACGAAGCCTCAAACTTACATTCATCGATCTGAGTGTCATCTAAAAGGGCAGTACTGACGTCACTATCTAACGATGACATAGCCTTATTCTGAATACGCATAATCCAAGAGATGTTTCCGCTGGGTCGACGGATAAAGATTTCAGCCCAGCCTTGGCAAACACAACGACAATTTTGTGGATTGATGGTTACAAACTGCCCACTTAGCCGCCGGTCTGATAGTGCACCGCTGTGAAACTCTGACTTCGCCTCAGGCTTCGAAGATTCATCAACGCCCGCGGGATTCTGAGTCCCAGTTCCAAGTGCTTTTTCATCGGGAGACTGGACATGAGAATCGTCTGTCGCGACATCCGCCACAGTGTTCTTCTGTTTGGAATTCCTCGCTGTTTTTTCACTCTCCCTTGGAGACATATCTGCTGCTCTATGTCTTAGCGCCTGGCAGTTGTCGCAAACACCGTCCTGGCCGATATAAGTACCAGAGGTCGTTATGGTTGTTATTGTATTACCGATCATCCAAGTACGAGAATAGCCATTAGCTAACATAAACTCCACCGCCTTGGTCCTGAACATGAAACAAAAATTCTTAGTCTAGTCTTGTCTTGATGGTTAATCTGGTTTCAAGAAAAACGACTTAAGAATTTCAGTGGTTGAGGACCGTGTCATGGAGATGTACGGCACTGTACCATCTTTAGTCTCCAAGGTTGAATATTTCTTCAAATTTTATGAACAAAAAAATGGAAGTCCCAATTATTCGAAACGTCGCGATCTATATCCCAAGTGACCACATCGTGAAATAAACGATTACGTTCTCTCTTAAATTCTAACCTGTTTGGCTGTGACATACACGGGGCAAACGTGTATCTGGCCATCATGTCCATGCACACTTCACTCATCTCAGCATGCAGCTCACACGCTGCTTCAGTCTCCTTGAGAACCACGGGCGAGTTCGACCGATTATGAAACTGGGGCGAGGGCTGATTTGTGAAGCTTCCAGTGCGAGATTTGGCTGTTGCTAAGGAGGGATTTTCTGGTTTGGGTTCATAACGGTCCGGAATTATGGCACTTGATTTGAGACCCTGAAGACAGGAAGATGCAGACGCTTTGAAATGCAAGGGACCAAATTCAACCATAATTAGGACAAAGGAAACTCCAGTCAACGGTAATTAAAAGTGTATAATAAACGGAGGTATTCCTTCCAAAAAGATGTCAGACCTAAAGGATAAAGGGGTATTTTTTCATGAGTTGAGAAAAGGGTTTGTATCCTTTGTAACGGGGGGTGCTCTAAAAGAGGGGTTATTGAAGATTGTGTCCGCTATTACTTCAAAGTAAGAAGGTAACGCATTGATCACTTCTCAAGCTCCGTCAAGGTTTTATTTACTGTTCAGGAGTGCGTTATCGTACCCTAAAAAAATGTAAACTCCGAGTAAATTATAAGTGTCTTTCAGAGATCTTCAAAACTATACTAAGATCATAATGTCAATACCTGACAACTCATCCTTAGGCAATACGTATTTCAAACTAAGCCCATAAAGTTTACAACAGGATTTAAACAAACTTCAATCTAAATTTGTTGTAGTTTTTACGCCGTACCTATTGGGACATCTGAGTCAACCCATATAGTCTATTGCATCTCTTACCTTACTGACAAATCCCACAAATGCTTTGCGGTACGCCACACGGGACCGAATAAACCACGCAGCAATCACGTGATAGGCAAGCGTTATGGTGTACTGAGAATATCTGTGGAGTGCAAAAACCATAAAAAGTTTAAAATAACAAAAAAACTGAAAAGAGATAACATAAAGGAGTATTGAAACTAAATTGAAAAAATCAGATATCCTTACTTGAAAGGATCGGTGTAAGGGAGACAAATGGCGAACACACTCTTGTACTGACTGTCCTGAAAACTAGCGTACAGATGTGGTAGGTGAACCAGACCTGCAATAAACAAAACGACCCATCAACGAGAAAATACGAAATTCACATAAGAGAGAACCACCCGAGAGGATACAGCTTCCGAGCACATTTCTGCGTACAAATTGTAAGACTGTTAAAAGACTTCTCCTTGGATTAATATTTGCATTCTGAGGACGTTATTTTGTGATTAAAAATTACAAGGTTTGAGCAGAAAAGTGGTTGTTGAGAGGTTTGCCCCTAATTTGAAATTTCTTTGATCGCGCTGTCAAAAACGTTTTAGTTAAGAAACTTCTTATAAATCGTACAAGGTTCCTACCTGGCAAATGTAGCCTGCGAAGCAAGCCCTGGGGGAGAGGAGGGGGATTGGGGCGAGCGGAATGTGCCGAGGGGAGAGGGAGGGCTTGCCACAGACCCTCACTAACCAACGAAATTTCCGATCTCGTATGGACGAAAAATTCCCATTGGCTGAGAGCAACACGTTGTCAATCAACCCTCGAACTAAACAGTTTCTCGTGGCGACTACCATTTAGAAAATGGCGGATGACGGTAATTTCGAGGAGTTCTGCCCTCAAGAATCGATGTCGAAGTAGAATATTTGTGGCAGCCATCCACTTGTTCAAGCTCAGGGCCTTGATAAGAATGGCGTCTTCATTCTCAAACTTGCCCGTAATCACAACATTGCAAAGCCGATGGACGTTGGAGCCAAATCATCAATGTTTAAATTTGTATCCATCGCTGAAGTTGAGGGTTGTCCTTTTGTCGGCGAGTCAAACAACGCTTCCCTGCTAGATGTAGGTTTTGCATGTGCCGGGGAGGGGACACGCAAGCTCTTTCTACCTGGACTTTTTCCTGTCGGTGTTGAGAACTTTCATTTCGACGAAACATCACGGGAATCCCGACATTGAGAAGCGGCCTTATTCAACAATTCATAAAACTGGCAAAAACTGTTAGCTTTTCTTGAAGCCACTTCCAAATTTAATTCTTAAATCTACTCCACAAAACCGGCAAACTACGTCTTCTGGATTAACTTTTGGCTTTCTCCCTCTCTTAGATTTTGATACCAGATTCTCCTTGTCGTCTGATATTTCTCACTCACGTGGAGCAAGTTTTAGTTGTTGTTTTGAGAGTTTGCATGGTTCACTGAGCTCTCGCTGACATATGCAAGACGATATGAATATGAAAATAGGGGGCGTTTCGTTAGTTAGTGGGGGTCTGTGGCAAGCCCTCTCTCTCCCCTCCGCACATTCCGCTCCCCCCCAATCCCCCCTCCTTTCCCCCAGGGCTTGCTTCGCAGGCTAGGTAAATGGGCTCAACACTACTTCCTGTTATTTAAACTTTGCTTCAATACTTATTTCAGCTATTAAGTATTATTAAGCAAAGCTCCATACTTTTCAAGAATTCAAGATTCATCTACGAACCCCTGAGATGAGGACTTTTACCTGAGAGGAACTCCAGCATAGGCGCTGCCATGGCAACAGTTGCGGAGATTTGGGTCAACCGCACTAACAGAGATGGAAGAAGACTGGAAACAAAAAGGAAACAGAGAAGAATCTTATAACGGACAAAACACGATCAACAACAGCTGGCAGCGAGGGTTCAACCTTTTTTTTTTCGTTCGCCGTTCACTATACATACAAAATTGGTAAACCTTTCTAAAAACTGTGCTAAAATTAGGGTCGAAAATGTTCTGATGATCCCTCACGACTTACTGAAACTATCAAACAATTCTGGGATTCCGCTGCGAAGCGAAATCTATAAAATCAGACCATGAACTTTCTGGCAGGAAACGTTCCTAGAGATGAAAATCGTCTATTGACGCTCATAACAATCCTGGTCAGAACCTAAATATCAATAAACTCTCAGCCAATTAAGCACAGAAGATTGTTTTCCCTATTTTCTTGCTGCATCTAGAAACCAGAACTCCAGGTTTCACACATAACCCCATTCTTAAATGCTCTCCTCTCATATTAAAAAGTTTATTATTTTTTACATAGTGCCTTGTTTCTGATTAGCTTGCCTTTTCATAACTGATTGCATTTCCATGGTGCACAAAGTCAGTGAAGACACGCACAGGACGGCACACTTCGTCACTAAACCCAGCTCTAAAGTCCTCACCAACTCAAACTAGAAGAACACATTTTCGTTATTGTCGTATAAGCATTAATAATAATAATAATAAGAATTTAGCGAGGACACGAGGTGGCCCTTCATATCCACTTTTCCAGGTCGAATTGGAATGTTGTTGTTGTGGAGGGAGGATCCAGGAAACACCCTCGAAGCGAGGACAAGAACCAACAAAAAACATGTAGCGTTAGGTCTGGGAATCAAACCAGGCCACAGCGGCGGGAGAAATCGATCTTACAGTTGAAGGTTCAGTCCCAGTATCCGATAGTTGATCGTGTAGGCTGATCTTGTGGTGAGTAATTTTAAAAGGGACAGTCAGTCGATGTCAACGACACCTTTCTTCATTAGGACTACTCTAAACATAACGATCACACAGCAAGATTCGAAAATCTCGATCACCCTCAACCCCTGATTCATTCTTGATGGAGGTAAGCTTTTACTCTCAAAGGCGACTACTATAACCTTCTCTGCTTCAGCAAAGGAGATTATGGTTATGGCGAATTCACTTGAGCAATAATGGGCGTGTGTAGTTTTTGGCCGTTGTTTGAATCATAGAGGTCATCTGTTTTACTGTTCTTCCTATTACTTTGAGAGCTTTTCTCACCTGAGGTTTTCAATGTTTTTTCCTTCTCAAATACCTTTCCACATTCCCATATTATCAGAAATCTCACATTAACTGATCAACGGTCGAAAATGGTTTGCTTGTTGCGATGGCAAAGTTGGAACTAGATAAGTGTCCGATAAGGAGTCTCACCTGTCGTCCCCTGTCCAGGTTGGAATGGTATGTTGCAAGAACTGATAAAACCTTTTGAAATAAAAAATAAAAGTTAGTTCTGAGAGCAGAGTGGCCCACTGCTGTCAGTGATGGTCTCCAGTTTCTTTGGCACTAAAAGAATCGGAATATGTCTGTTCCCTTTCTGTGAAAAGTTGTTCCACTGCAAGTAACCTCCCTAGTCACTTGCATGTTCTCGCCCTTTTCAAGTAGAATACTTTTTAGCTCATTACGATTACTTCTTTTAAACTGATTAACAGTTGTAACCACACTGATAACGGTTGAACCACATTTCAATCGAGCAGCACTCTGGCTGGAAAAGTAATATCATTAATACTTACTGGAAAAATCAACGCCTGAAGTCCTACTCTCCCGACACCGGGAGGTACACGACGAAGATCGAGGATGCAAGAAGGCTCCGAAACCTGCAGGTCATATGAAGCGTTACAAGATAAATATGATAAAAAAAAAAAGAAAAAAAAAAAAAAGAAAGAAAACGACAACCAGCTTGAGAGTACATTCTTTATCTGTATTTTATCTGTATTTTGGCCAGGTGAGTAGACCTCTTACATAGTAGTGGACAAACTTTTCATATACATCCAAAATATTTCATAGCTCTCACACATTTTGACGAAGCTAAGGTGTCGGCCATCTTGCTATATGGTCCCTGCTCGCCTAGACGCTTTTCGGAAGTTTAGGGCGTGGAGATTGGTTGACAATTGATTGGCTGACAGGCCAACTATAAAATTCTCACCATATGGCACAGCACTGACGTCATGGTGTTCAACGCGGGATTAGCGGACAGGATAAGGCTCTTATTTTGTAGGACCTCCGGAAGTCCAATCAGAACATGCTTCAGTACTGTCCAATCCCACTCCTGCAAGAAAAAAAATTGTGATCACAAAAATCCAAATCCTCCTTCAAGTCCTGAGGAGATGATAGCAAAGTGGGTAGGGGAGGTGGCTGTAGATGTACGGTTGTCACCAAAGGTCTTCCAACCTAAATTGGCTGTCAAACTATGATAAAAAAAAAAATATATATATATATACTCACATACTGCAAGCAGTTCAAAATGGCTTGAAACACGTCAGAGTAAGATATCACACCAAGATGTGAAGATGTCGATGTTTTCGTGTCAGGATCACTGAAAGGAAACGATAACACATAAAAGTATGGACTGGTAACCATCAAAATCCAAATACAAGAGTAAAATCATGTGCGTCAAATCTATTGACAAACGTATACAGGCGAAGGTCTAGATGAGTAACACTCCTCCTTTCCGAATTGCAATCGAAAAAACTTTAAGATGTATTTCCACACGCGACGCTTTCGACATTTTTGATTCAAACAATATGCAGACCGTCAATCACACAGGTTAACAACGATTTCTCTATGGATCAGGAGGTAGATTATCCGACCACAGGATCGGAAGGTTGGGGTTCCAAAACTCGTGAAGTGCTAAAATGTTTCTCATTCCACCCTCGTGACGGATATTTTTTAAGGCAACTCTCTTTATTCGAAGGCTGAGCTCAGAGTTTTCCATCTTGTTTCGTCCTTTTAACTCTAAGGTTATGTGCGACTCGTACTTTTGGTCAACAGTTGAACATTGAATTATTCAAATTAAGAACCACAAGGTCGGAATAGCAGAAAATGATTCGTCTTAGAAAGTTATTTGGATCCAAAGTTGGTATTCGAGGTTGCAATGTCCTCTCTTGACGGAAAATTCTGATGTACTTTGCTTTATCAACTGTCCACAATTTTGCATCTAAAAGGATGTCATATATTTGTCACATTTAAACCTTCACTACGTTGCTTTCCTTGTTGGAAAATACTTCGATGTGGCTTTTTCGGTCCGGCACTTTTACTTTCCATATAGAGACCACGTGTCAAGCATCTATTCTGGTGTATAGAGGTTTTGCACAGTAGCCATGTTGCATGGCAGGAACAATGGATTATTTTTCCCATGAATTTTTCTTTGTAATGCAAAATATTTTCATTGTTCCTGCCATGCAACATGGCTGCCATGCAAAACCTCTATTCGGTGTCTTAGTTGCTGTAACAAATTTAGCCATCATTTAACATAGCAGTTCTACGAGGTTGATGCTAATCTAGGATCACCAAATGCACTCAAATAGTCCTTTAAACAAGGAAAACTGTGTACAATAAAGAAATCAAGAATGGTGTTTGACCCTCTAGGATCCAGAGAGAAGAACGAAAAATTCTTAAAGATATCTACGAAAAAATGATTAATTCCGGTCCAATTATGCAGCCTCCACTCCTGAAAAGACAAGCCGCCCTATTGAGTTATTGAATAGAACTATAAATTACTAATGACCTATATCCCTCATATTTTTTGGTATGACGTCAAGGTCGTGTTTTCCGAAACCCAAAGAAAACTTTGCTCTACGATTATTTATTAGGCATGCTTGACAACATTTGCTTGTAGGTGTCACTGAATAGTACGATCATAAATACTATTATTTATATGTATGCTATAAAAGCTATTATTAAAATCATGCTTTGAGTCGATCAGAATGAAACGGATAGAAACACTAACACGCAGCTGTTTCTCATTATACTGGTGACCAATGATTTCGATCTTTGCGATCTCCAATTGGATGATTCTCTTTAATATGCTTGAAGAACTTTCACACTGTTGTTAATCTTCCAGCACTTTGTATAACAACTTGTTTTAACCAAGAAATTTAGCATGGAATTTGAGGCTCTCCGTGACAAAGATCCGGGAATATTTCCTAGCGAGTTCCGACGTCTTACAACGTAAATTTCGCAATGAAAGCTGGTGAATACATTAAACTGATTATTAATCCACCTCCGTGTAATGAAACATGATTCAGCACACTGTGCTGTTTGTCTCAGGAGGATTAGCTGCACACGGAAAAGACAGAAGGAAATTTGCTTCAGATTATGAAAAATCTGAAGATGATGCTGTCCCAAGAATTGAGGGCTTTGTTAACTTGACATGAAAAGGAAGATACCCACAAGCATTATGGTAACTATTCTACAATTCAGAGCAGAGTTGCTGCAATGCAGGTGCGTTTAGAACGTTCTTTAATCCAAATGCGACTGAGTCTGAAACAATTTCTTTTGTTGTCGGTTTTCTTTCGGACTGCCATTAATTGGTTGGACAGTATCCTTCCCCTTCAATCGCTATGCAAAAAGGGATTTTGATTGAGCATGGAGGCAAATACTATCATTAGTGTAATAGTCGTTCTTATTCTTTCTCTCTCGCATTTTTTTTTCCTGGCGTTCATCTGTTGCTGGCGTTCATCTGTTGCTGGAAAAGCTATGCTTAGGAGCACAAATCGGTTCTCTTGTTGTACAACTCTGCTGGGGATATCGACGCGTATCGGCGATTCAAGGAAGCATTTATCTAGTGTCGCCAGAATTCTATCGGCTGTGCCAGAGAGTTTCTTGAGCATCTCTCTCAAAAGTGGTGTGATTTTTAGAATGTCTTCCATTATGGATTATTTTGTCATTCTTTCTTCTTAGCAAGTCCTCGATAAACCGAGAGGGACTGGAGCTCAAACGGCATAGGGAGGGAAAGTATTTGGCTCCAGTATCACAAAATGGCCGCTCCGAATGTAAGTGCTAAGCTCGATCTCTTATTGCCAAAAAATTGTAACTTCTTCGTCGAGAATAGAGGCGATTTCAAAATGACAGATTAAGTCGACGCTAATAGGGCACCGGGAAAAAAATAAAGGCACCTTCCTTCAGGTCTTTTCGAACAAAGAACAAGACAGTCGCCTACACATGCTTTACTGAGAAAGTGACTATTTACTTCTAACTTAACAAATTCCTTTTGTAGCCATTACTCCAGAGAAATGAAAGAAGGGCGCTGCGTCAACGGTGAGGTTATTCTGTGTGACTATAGTTCGTTTTGATGTCTTTGTTCCATTTCGTTGAATCGTCTTTGCGAGTTCTTAAGTAATAATCCGTCAACATTCATTGTGCTACACTCGTTGGAGAATTCCTGATTAACATGAACAACTTGATATTTTCCAGGAAATAACTTTACAATTACTTTGCAAATACAGACAAAAAATTTATATTCTCTTTCAAATAATATTAATTCTATTTCCCTGGTTTCCGAGGTATACCTTCTCGGATATGCTTCGGTTCCACCGATGCATTGTGAGATGCAAGTAGTGCGACTGAACAATTTTGAGGATTGCTGACAACAAAATCTTTTAGCTTTGTTGTAAAACGTTTGGAACAGTGCTCTGTGCTTTTGCCACCTATCTCTTATAAACATTCCGTCTTATGCACACTTATTTTTTTCCTTTTTCCTTTGTAGGAACAATAACATAAATCGGCAAGTTGTGATCGGAAATATGAAAATTCGACAGCACATTATTCAAATGGTATGAAAGAAAAACACACCTATTGTAGATTAAACTCAACTAATTTGGCACATCAGAGACACGCCAAATTTGTAAGGAAGAGTCCAACATTGCAGTAAGCAGGGAGGTGTTTTACGATTTTCATCAAAGCGAAACAACAACAAAACAAGTCTTATTGAGAAGACAGTCCAACGAGACAAAATGCAATAATAATGAGAAAAAAAGCATATGCACATGTATACATATATACTACTGACGAGGAACATGGCAACAACAGAGTGATCCATGATTTTTAGAAGCAAGTTCTGACAGTTACTTCTCTTTCATTTTGCAGGTATGGTTGACCGACACAAATACAATTCCACACAGTCTTTCTTCATCACATGTAAGTTATTCCCTTATCAACCATAAACTCATTGAGGTTATCATTATACTTTAGGAGTCAGTATAGCATTAACACTGGTACACTCAATCTTGTTAGTCAATTCTGACTTTTGACCTAAGGTTTTCAGGCTTTATAATGCTGCAAAGACTGTCAACACTATTTTCAAAAATATACTTAATTTGAAACTACGACATGCCTTCAGAATAACAAGATTCATTGAATCAAATTTTTTGCACTTGTAAAGATGTTGCAAAGACGTTTACATCATATCCGATTAAAAAAAGGAACGGTTTTGCTTTACTTCGTTATGTGATTGGTTTAGAAAGTTCACGCCAGTTTTTCAAACAATCAGATTCCCAAATATAAATGAAATCCATTGAGGAAAAAATAAATATAACTGAGTATATAAGACATTTTAAAAATTACTCTGTTGAAGTTCCATGACTGCAAAAGGTTTGCATATTTACAGATGTATTTTTCAAATTCTGCCACCCACAGAATGCTACAGTGCACGTATTGGGCCCAATGTCTTGGTAAGTTATTTCTTAAACTTATTCAAGCTGTACGAAACATCAACAGACGAGAAAGACAAGTCTGTGCATGCACTAAAAGACGGCACAAATGCGCCTAAAGAACCAGAAATAACATTCGGTCGTACAAAAATTACTTTCATTAACCAATCTTCTTTCTAATTTTTTTTAATTTCCTTTATAGGAACAATCACCTAAATCGGCAAGTTGTGATCGAAAATATGAAAATCCGACAGCATGTTCTTCAAATGGTATGGGAGTAAAACACACCTATTATAGATTAACTAAGTAACTAATTTGACACATCAGAGACACGCCAAATCTGTAAAGGAGAGTCCAATATTACTGAAAGTAGGGAGAAGTTTACAATTTTCATCACCAATACGAAGCCTCACACAAAGTTTTATTGTGATGATAGTCCAGCGAGACACGTGCAATAATAGTAACAAGAAAGGCGCATGGGCTTGCAAACCACTGACAGGAACATGATCACAACAGAGTAGCGTATGATTTTTAGCAGCAAGTTCCCAAAGTTACGTCTCTTATATTTTACAGGCACGGTTGACAGACACAAATGCAACTCCACAAAGTCTCTCTTCTGTAAGTGATGGCGCTCATCAAATTCAAACCAGTAAAGTATTTATTAGTATTAATTAATGCTTAAAAAAAAGTTTACCTGTTAATAGAAATATTTTTACAATTTAGTCATAACCAGGATGGTTTAGTGGTGAGAGCAAGGAGAAGAAGGTATGGATAAGTTATTTTGAAACGCACTACAGCCGTAATGACACAAATCAGAACTGAAAAACGACACAAATACGTCAATACAACTGGATAAAATATTTTCTGGTACAAAAGTTATTTTCAATTATTAATCTTCTGACTCTTTTTTCAGAATCAGACACATTTCATAAAGTTGCAAGTTATGGTGGACGACGCGAAGGTTATGAACTGTGAAATGAAACCAAATAAATTGACTGGAGACAGATATGAACCAATTTGGCAAATGCAAGAAACTCAAAACTTCAAAAAAGAGTTATTGTGGTAGCCTTTAATGAATTCATTTAATTTCATCCCTAGTAAATCTGTTAACAAAATTGTTGTGGGTACAATACAGTATGCCATTGTTCTTCTTGTTATATGTAAAAAGGGGACTTCAAGATTTAAGAATGATGTTCCATGAGGTATCAGTAGAAAAGTCCACGGGTGAGCGAGGAGTGAGTTTTGAAAACGTTACTGACATATTGGCAAGGTTAGAGTGGAACCGCGAAAAAAATGTTCAGTTGTATTTATACTTTACTTTAAGTTAATAACTCTGTAAACAATGGCTCTACATACAGTTGAGTGTAGTTTAAAAAAATAACAAATTTACACAGATATTCACTAATATATCATCCTTATGTTTTAACTGGTCTTTTTTAATTAAATTTATTTTGAATTATTCCAACTTAGGTTTTCGTGGTTATTTTTAGTGGGAATAAAGGTAGCTTCGAATTGTGTGGAGCAACATTAAAGTGTTGTACCTCTCTTATCTGATGATGGTTAACGTTCAATGTAAGCATCATCGTAAACATTATCTTTCAACATTTACAGTCTTTCTCTACAACATGTTTTCCCTAAGTGTGAGAGTCTTCTTCATTATTTTCAGAATGATCTTTACAAATTGGTTCGTTAGTTTGTAAATCAAGTTATCATTATGCCAGTCCCCTGATTTATTGCAGATGACTGGTTATAAGGTAGATCTTTTTGTGTCCTAACCTCTTGAAAGGAAGGGAACTTTTTCACAAAGTGTCAAGAAAAAGGAATCTGAGTTTTTCTGTGAGCAGTACATTTCCCTATTTTACTTCTTACTGCATTTGGCTGATCGACTACATATATTTACTCAATTTTTCAGATAACTAAAGTTAACAATGATGCATCCAAGTCTTGCAGACCTTACCAGTTATCTGGGTAAAAAAAAAAAAAAAAAAAAACTCTAAAACTCTAAAACTCCTTCCAGTGAGAGTAACTTTCCTCGATTAACTGTTGTAACTGTTCGGATAATTGAAAGTGAAGTTGCTGAAGCTAGTTGGGTACTCCATGTCCAAATATAAGAGTGCTTACCTTTGTAAACAAATAAAGTAGGGGCTGAACCTAGAACTCCTTTTTTCTTCTTCTCCTTCTTCAATGGCATCAGACAAACCCAGCCGTAAACTGGAGTCACAGCGTAAACTCAGAAAGCACTCAAAAGCCTGTTTTTTTGAGGAGGGGGAAAGTACAGCAAATGACCAATTTAGCATCTTAAGGTTGCTCGCGCATCACCTGTGATAGTTATTTTCAGGCTAAATAATCCTTGTCTTCTTCGTTTTAGGTGTTGTTTCATATTTCCAAGTGACATTTTAAGTTTCTTTCGTTTTAAAGGGATGTTGTACTTTGCCACATGAATCGAAATTAAAATGCCACAACCAGTTGCGAAAGCAGTTGAGACATCTTACCCTAAAAAAAAAAAACCTTTGACCATGCGATCCAATAAAATTCACCTTTCCCCCCTTTGCAATGTTGCTAGCTAGGAAGTATTATGGAGAAAGTTAAGGTGAACAGCATGGGGGGGGGGGGTATGGGCACACTGTTGGTTTTTGAACTAAAGTACTTCTTTGTCCTCTTATGGAGTCGATAAACGCTTCACTGTTTTCGCTCAGTGTCTCAAAACTTTTGCAGCTGGTTGCAGCCACTGTTGTCGACCTAAAGGTCTTTTTATGGAATACCCTCAGCCACACCATGCAACTGACTTTTAGCCTCAGGTTAATAGCATTTACTACATAATTGAGCGAACAGAATAAAGGCTTACCAAGTTCCTGATGACACTGGCAATGTAAGTACTGTAACAATGGTTATAGTGCGCCTTCACGTGCGAGACTAGCAGTTCGAATGTCCGCACAGCGTGACCATGAGGCAAACGAAACAATTTGAGCTGTAGAAAGATTAATTATCGTAAATGCTCTAATGAGCTCATAACTTTCTGGTAAGCCCTCGTCCCTAATACAAGCCCCATCCCAACCATTTCAGAAGGTTCCTAATTAATCGCAGGTTGCAATACTTGCGGACTATTTTCAGCTTTAAAATACTCTCTTGAGTGAAAAGAGTCAGAGTTAAGTGCGTCTCAATCTCACTTTCTTTTTCCCTATGCGGTTGAACAAGATTGTTACAAAGCGTTTTACCTTGAATACTTCGACCAATCCACTGACCGCTGTCTTAACATCTTTTAGTTCTTTTTCCTCTTGTAACATCTGCACATGGGTAAAAAATCAACAGTCACTCTCAATGAAGTTTATCATAAACCCTCTTTGATACGTGGTCCTTATTTATAAGTAGAAGGGTTGCTTTTCATCTTCTCAACGGTACGAACTGGCTCACGCCCACAATCTGTAATTAAAATGATACAAAAAAAAAAAAAAAAGATACAACAAAAGCAAAACTTAACACTGAGCAAAAACAAGAAAAAAAAAAAAACAACAACAACAACACAATACGTGTGGCAAGGTACGTGTGGCAAGGTAACTTTCAAAGTACTCATTAGTTCATTGGAGCACTTTTCGATTGAGTCTCGCAAAGCCATTACAGTGGCTGAGAGAAGCCATTGTGACAGCAGTAAAGAAAAATGCTTAGAAAAACTTAAGTGAACAGATCAACTTCGCAAATGACTGGTAATAGTCATAAACCAGTCATTAAGCAGATTGAAGAAAGAGCATTTAAATGAAATAAAGAACTACAGTATTCTAAAGTGTGGTTTGCACCCCTTCAGTTGATACCTGTTCCTGCTGTTCCAGCGGAGGGCTCTTTCCTTGCAGTTCCACGTGCCTACTGATGACCTGAAACAACAACAACAGCAGCTCTAAATTATTTACAATCCATAAGGAATCTGCTACATAAAACTGCCCGCCTTTCTTGTCTCTCATTTGTTTCTACACTGTGCCAGAGGAACACGAAGGAATTTTTTATCACAACACAGCAACACAGACGACTGGCTTCATATCCCATCATACATCTGGTCCTTAATGTTGAAAAGTTCCAAGAGTTAAGCGCACTTCGATCGCTCATCGTGAAAAAAACAATCGAATCAATGACAGTGGCTAATCAGAAGAAAGAAAAAATCCCAAAAAAGCCAGTGAAAACTCAGTAAGAACAAAAAAAATTGCTTGAAATACAGGAAAACCCGGGTACCAAAGTTACGTAGAGAAAAACCAATGCAATTGCCTTTGACCCTAAATTGAATGTTTGTCAAAATTATCCCTGGTCAAAACCAATTCTCTTATAAACTGGATGACGAATCATGGATGCTTAGCTTAATAAGTCACCGAAAGACACTGTCATCTATACAAACAGGACACACAGCAGACGTTGCCAAACTTTAGTCGATACCTTCTCAATTATGTCCAAAAAGTCTTGACACTTCTGAGAGTCTGACATCTGACACAAGTCCAGCAATATCTGCACCGCTACATTCCTTACTGTTACATCTGGGTCTTCAGGAATGTGAATAAGGTATGGTAACACTGCATGCTCCAACAGCTCTTCCTGCGAAGATTGGTGAGGTCAAGAAGGAGTTACGCAGGACAGACAAAAGGAATGTTCCTTTGCCTAAAGTTTCATTGGCATTTTAAGAGATACGTCGCAAAAAGCTTTTTCAAGACATTTTGAAAGGCATACCGTTTCTGTACCTAACTTGAAATTCTTTGGAGACAAAGATATCTTTGCATTCATGAAAATACAAGCAAATAACTAGAAACCATACACAGAATTTCTGACCTGAAGAAAAATCTAAAATTTGTTGAACGTTCGAAATGGAAAATCACGATACAATCCTGTGGTTCATTTCTATGTTGTCTCAAAAGCAATCGTCTGGAAGGATTCCTCCGCTAGGGAGAATCAGTACTTTTTGGCGCTTCATGCTACAGACAACGGGATAACAAAAGGATTCGGGATGTGGATTCGGGACGTGGATTCGCTTCGGGATGTGGATCACCCGAAGCGTTAGACATCACCCGACCTACTGCACATCAATTTAATTTGGGTTTTATCAAAAGAGTGTAAATTGGCCACCGTAAAAGTTTTCAAAGGTGACTTTTCGAGCGTTAGCCCTTTATCATTCGCTCTGACAAAATACTAACGCTTTGAACGTCAGCATTTAAACTCTTGACAGTGGCCAGTTTTGCATCAGCAACTCAGTTACTAAAATCAAATTACCCCCACCGACGCAGCACCACAGTTTCTTAAGAAACTTAACCCCCTTCATCCTAGTGCACACGAACCCTACCTCATACCAGTGACCGTATGATGTCAGTACCGATGAAAGGACAGTTAGTGCTTTCACTCTGACACTTGTGCGGGTTTCATGTCTGGAAGAAGAGAAAAATATTTTTCATCGGTAAGAATGCAACAACAGCTGTATGCGTACTTTCCCTCCAGGCCATAACCATACGCGTGCATCAACATGCATCCAACAATGAAAATTACGTGCTCCTCTTTGTGTAATTCGAAGCAATTTTCCGTTGAGAGTCAAACGACACTGAAATTATAGTGGTTTTCCTTTACAATGCCCTGTCATAGACCAAGAGTACTTTTTTTTTTAATATATAAGATTGATATTTTTCTTTTATTTTTTTTATCTTCAAAGAAGATTTAATAATAATAATAATAATAATAATAATAATAACAATAATGACTTTTATTAGTATACTTCCACATAGTGGCTCTTCGCTACTAATATGAAAACTAACTATATACATAATACTTACAATAAATCAAAATTGATAAAATAGTGAATAATAAAAACTATACTAGATTATCCATTGCATGTCAGTATGTGTCTCTTAAGATTTATACAAAAAAGTGCATGGTCACTGCAATTCCTTAGCTCCGCAGGAAGCTTATTAAAAGCTTCTGCAGCTTGATCTTGTAGAGTGTTCTTCTCAATTTTGTTGGCAAGTTCTAATTTTGGTGCAGCTAATGACCTAAGACTATATCTATTTACGACGTGTTGCTTGAGTTTTAGTGGAAAGTCCTCATTGTATAATGACTTGTGCGCTAGCTTAGCTATATTAAACTATATTAGATTTTCCATGATATTTCTCTTGAGTTAGGTTAAACTCGGAAATAGTTAAGGAAAGGATTAGGAAGTAACAGAATGTAATCAATTAGAATGTAATCATTAGAATGAAATAATTAGTATGTGAAATGAGACCTGCGACAGATTTTCTTTTAATTGAGCTTATACTATATTGTAAGAATAGAATTTTAGTGAATGGATAATAATGATTGAGTTTTATCGTGATACTGAAAAGAGAGCTCGTACCAATTCTGAACCTCTCAAATGCAAAAATAAAAAAATTAGCCCAATCGCAAATTGAAGTCTCTCGCATGTTTCTTGTCGTTGAGGCAAATTGCGAGTGATAAATTTTGTATTGACTACTTTTAAACTAAAGTTTTGTTCTGATTGTCAGTTGGGGAAACCTTGGTTTTAGTGTTATGAGACTAACTTGGAAAGTGCTCTACAAAGATGCAAACCAAGGCCAACAGCTACCTCGTTCCCAGGAAGAGGTAGCTGTTGGCTTCCTGAGCCTCTTTCGAGATTAGCTCGAAAGAGACTCAGGAAGAAAGCGTCAGTACAACTGCCTCATTTGCATCAAGGAGAGAAACTGCAAGCAGTAATCAGGATACCTGAAGTACTTTTCCATAAGATTGTGAAGATTCACGAGCCACCCTACATGAGCGGGATGCACTGACTGAGCTTTGTATGAAATCAAGATTTGAAGAGATCGATCCTGCAAGAGAAGCACGATCAACATGAATCGCATGTCACGACCACAAATAAAAACAATAACAACAACTTCAAAAACAAACGATAAAATGCATAATTGTATAGAATTTATCCACGAATTTGTAGAAAAATGAAATTTAGCACCGAATGCGTAACAAATTCTAATGGTTTTGTTTCGCTGTTCACTGTACTTTTCCGAGTTAAATGAGATTTGGAACTGGAATTGCATTCATTCTTTCATTCTAGCTTTCTTTAGGAAGTGCTCTTCTCAAGGAAATCGGTCGCTATTCAATTTAAATTAGATAGAGAGAAATGAAGTTGTCGCTCAATTGAGGAAAAAGAGAACAGCGGGATAGTTCACTGTCTAGGAGAACAAGACGTTTATCAATTCAACGAGCGCCCGCTGATTACGCGTGAGCTAATGCGCAGTTAGGATGTGCAGTATAATACCAAGGGATCATTCGTGGTCTGTTACTTACAGGTAACGAGCCAGGACTCTTCTCTACCAAACCAAAGAACCTTTCTTCTGGTCCATTAAACTTTCCACTCTCGTACAGATCCTCTATACTGAACAACAGGATATGAAGGTTCTCAATCAAGGTATTTTCGCTCGGGCTAATTTCCTAAAACGACAATAAAAACAGAAAACTGGTTCAACTCTTTCGGAGCAGAAAGCCGACTAAGCTTTGAAAACTCTGAGGATTTTTCTTCCAAAGGTACGTTAACTCTTTCAAAGAGGAAGGGGAACGCATATACATTAACAGATCGAAACGTCAGCTTTTATAATCGTAGCGGTGGCCAATTTACCATTTCAACTTTGTTGATATATTCAAATTATTTCGTTACCCCCACCGACGCAGCCCCAAACAGTTTCTTTAGAAACTATCAGCCTTCATACATTAACAGATTGTCCAGTAGACCATTGAATTCCATGTAGCTTCGTAGCTTACACTGTAATTATCTAACAAACCCCTCTCTTACATTTTCAACAACTTTCATCTTGAAGGAGACAACAAAATATTTTTTTTGCAAGACAAAAAAAAAAAAACACAAAAAAGGCACTAATGAACCATGTGGGAACAAGTATGGCTGGTGATGGAGAGGATTCGTACAGACATCCTTATAAAGGTCCTCCCATACCTTGATCTCTTGTTGCACAGCTTCAATGATATCTAACACCGCATCCCAGGCCACGACATGAAGTTCTTGACCATACTTCTTAACAAGTCTTTGTAGAGAGAGGGTCACTTCCAAGGCCACCAAGCTGAGATGGCAGGACAAAGCCTGCAGAGAAAAAAAACGCGGGAGATTCAGATGGCGATAACCCTTAAGTTCTCAGAAAAAATGGGCGCAACTTCTCCTGGCGATTTCACTACTTTATCTTGCAATAAAGTGATGAGAACACACAAGTTTATTGGCTTAAGGGGTGTTATCTTGATATAACCCCAGATTCCTTTGTCCGATTTAAAAGGAAATCTAGAGAAAGTCAGAAGGGAGAAGTCGTACCCAGATCTCAAGGGGTTAGAGAGGGAAATGCAGCTGACTATAACCTCGGAAGCATCGCAGAAATTTACCG